>NC_069503.1:35440251-35552751 GCF_027579735.1 Bombina bombina
TTTCTCCTTCTAGTAAACATAAAAAATCTTTTAAAACTTCTCTCTCTACAGATGAATTTTTAAATGAACATCATCATTCTGATTCTGATGACTCTTCTGGTTCAGAGGATTCTGTCTCAGAGATTGATGCTGATAAATCTTCATATTTATTTAAAATGGAATTTATTCGTTCTTTACTTAAAGAAGTACTAATTGCTTTAGAAATAGAGGATTCTGGTCCTCTTGATACTAATTCTAAACGTTTAGATAAGGTCTTTAAATCTCCTGTGGTTATTCCAGAAGTTTTTCCTGTTCCTAATGCTATTTCTGAAGTAATTTCCAGAGAATGGGATAAATTGGGTAATTCATTTACTCCTTCTAAACGTTTTAAGCAATTATATCCTGTGCCGTCTGATAGATTAGAATTTTGGGACAAGATCCCTAAGGTTGATGGGGCTATTTCTACCCTTGCTAAACGTACTACTATTCCTACGTCAGATGGTACTTCGTTTAAGGATCCTTTAGATAGGGAAATTGAATCCTTTCTAAGAAAAGCTTATCTGTGTTCAGGTAATCTTCTTAGACCTGCTATATCATTGGCTGATGTTGCTGCAGCTTCAACTTTTTGGTTGGAAACTTTAGCGCAACAAGTAACAGATCATGATTCTCATAATATTATTATTCTTCTTCAACATGCTAATAATTTTATCTGTGATGCCATTTTTGATATTATCAGCTAGAAGAGCTTTATGGCTTAAAACTTGGAATGCTGATATGGCTTCTAAATCAACTCTACTTTCCATTTCTTTCCAGGGTAACAAATTATTTGGTTCTCAGTTGGATTCTATTATCTCAACTGTTACTGGTGGGAAAGGAACTTTCTTCTGTTATGTGTGATCAGTCCACGGGTCATCATTACTTCTGGGATATTAGCTGCTCCCCTACAGGAAGTGCAAGAGGATTCACCCAGCAGAGTTGCTATATAGCTCCTCCCCTCTACGTCACCTCCAGTCATTCTCTTGCACCCAAAGACTAGATAGGAGGTGTGAGAGGACTATGGTGATTATACTTAGTTTTTAGAACTTCAATCAAAAGTTTGTTATTTTACAATAGCACCGGAGCGTGTTATTACCTCTCTGGCAGAGTTTGAAGAAGAATCTACCAGAGTTTTTCTTATGATTTTAACCGGAGTAGTTAAGATCATATTGCTGTTTCTCGGCCATCTGAGGGAGGTAAAAGCTTCAGATCAGGGGACAGCGGGCAGTTGAATCTGCATTGAGGTATGTCGCAGTTGTTATTTTCTGAATGGAATTGATGAAAAAATCCTGCCATACCGTTATAATGAACATGTATGTATACTCTACACTTTAGTATTCTGGGGATGGTATTTCACCGGAATTACTCTGTAAAAGTACATTAAACCTTTTATTAGGTATTTTTCATGTTAAACGTTTTTGCTGGAATGTAGAATCGTTTGCATTAATGAGGTACTGAGTGAATAAGTATTTGGGCATTATTTTCCACTTGGCAGTTTGCTTGTGTTAATTATGACAGTTTCGTTTCTCTCTCACTGCTGTGTGTGAGAGGGAGGGGCCGTTTTTGGCGCTCTTTGCTACGCATCAAAAATTTCCAGTCAGTTTTTCTGCATGATCCGGTTCATCTCTAACAGAACTCAGGGGTCTTCAAACTTCTTTGAAGGGAGGTAGATTCTCTCAGCAGAGCTGTGAGACTTATATAGTGACTGTGATTTTAAACGTTGTTTAAAATTTAATTAGTGTTATTTTACTAATGGGAACAAACCTTTGCTAAAAAGTTGTGTTGTTTGTTAAGAGTGATGCTATAACTGTTTTTCAGTTCATTTTTTCAACTGTCATTTAATCGTTTAGTGCTTCTTGAGGCACAGTACGTTTTTATTAAATAAAATTGTAACCGAGTTGCATGTTTATTGCTAGTGTGTTAAACATGTCTGATTCAGAGGAAGATACCTGTGTCATTTGTTCCAATGCCAAGGTGGAGCCCAATAGAAATTTATGTACTAACTGTATTGATGCTACCTTAAATAAAAGCCAATCTGTACAAATTGAACAAATTTCACCAAACAGCGAGGGGAGAGTTATGCCGACTAACTCGCCTCACGTGTCAGTACCTGCATCTCCCGCCCGGGAGGTGCGTGATATTATGGCGCCTAGTACATCTGGGCAGCCATTACAGATAACATTACAAGATATGGCTACTGTTATGACTGAAGTTTTGGCTAAATTACCAGAACTAAGAGGCAAGCGTGATCACTCTGGGGTGAGAACAGAGTGCGCTGATAATTCTAGGGCCATGTCTGATACTGCGTCACAGCTTGCAGAGCATGAGGACGGAGAGCTTCATTCTGTAGGTGACGGTTCTGATCCAAACAGATTGGATTCAGATATTTCAAATTTTAAATTTAAATTGGAAAACCTCCGTGTATTACTAGGGGAGGTTTTAGCAGCTCTCAATGATTGTAACGCTGTTGCAATACCAGAGAAAATGTGTAGGTTGGATAAATACTTTGCGGTACCGGCGAGTACTGACGTTTTTCCTATACCTAAGAGATTAACTGAAATTGTTACTAAGGAGTGGGATAGACCCGGTGTGCCGTTCTCACCCCCTCCAATATTTAGAAAGATGTTTCCAATAGACGCCACCACACGGGACTTATGGCAAACGGTCCCTAAGGTGGAGGGAGCAGTTTCTACTTTAGCTAAGCGTACCACTATCCCGGTGGAGGATAGCTGTGCTTTTTCAGATCCTATGGATAAAAAATTAGAGGGTTACCTTAAGAAAATGTTTATTCAACAAGGTTTTATATTACAACCCCTTGCATGCATCGCGCCGATCACGGCTGCGGCAGCATTTTGGATTGAGTCTCTGGAAGAGAACCTTAGTTCAGCTACGCTGGACGACATTACGGACAGGCTTAGAGTCCTTAAACTAGCTAATTCATTCATTTCGGAGGCCGTAGTACATTTAACCAAACTTACGGCTAAGAATTCAGGATTCGCCATTCAGGCACGCAGAGCGCTGTGGCTAAAATCCTGGTCGGCTGATGTAACTTCTAAGTCCAAATTACTTAGTATACCTTTCAAGGGGCAAACTTTATTTGGGCCCGGTTTGAAAGAAATTATTGCTGACATTACAGGAGGTAAGGGCCACGCCCTACCTCAAGACAAAGCCAAAGCTAAGGCTAGACAGTCTAATTTTCGTCCCTTTCGGAATTTCAAAGCAGGAGCAGCGCCAACTTCCACTGCACCAAAACAGGGAGGAGCTGTTGCTCGTTACAGACAAGGCTGGAAGCCTAATCAGTCCTGGAACAAGGGCAAGCAGGCCAGTAAACCTGCTGCTGTCCCAAAGACAGCATGAACCGAGGGCCCCCGATCCGGGACCGGATCTAGTGGGGGGCAGACTCTCTCTCTTCGCCCAGGCTTGGGCAAGAGATGTCCAGGATCCCTGGGCGCTAGAGATCATATCTCAGGGATACCTTCTAGACTTCAAATCCTCTCCCCCAAGAGGGAGATTTCATCTGTCAAGGTTGTCAACAAACCAAATAAAGAAAGACGCGTTTCTACGCTGTGTACAAGATCTATTATTAATGGGAGTGATCCATCCGGTTCCGCGGTCGGAACAAGGACAAGGGTTTTACTCAAACCTATTTGTGGTTCCCAAAAAAGAGGGAACTTTCAGGCCAATCTTGGATTTAAAGATCCTAAACAAATTCCTAAGAGTTCCATCGTTCAAAATGGAAACTATTCGGACAATCTTACCCATGATCCAAGAGGGTCAGTACATGACCACAGTGGATTTAAAGGATGCTTACCTTCACATACCGATTCACAAAGATCATTACCGGTATCTAAGGTTTGCCTTCTTAAACAGGCATTACCAGTTTGTAGCCCTTCCATTCGGATTGGCTACGGCTCCAAGAATCTTTACAAAGGTTCTGGGTGCCCTTCTGGCGGTACTAAGACCGCAAGGAATTTCGGTAGCTCCGTACCTAGACGACATTCTGATACAAGCTTCAAGCTTTCAAACTGCCAAGTCTCATACAGAGTTAGTTCTGGCATTTCTAAGGTCGCACGGATGGAAAGTGAACGAAAAGAAGAGTTCTCTCTTTCCTCTCACAAGAGTTCCATTCTTGGGGACTCTTATAGATTCTGTAGAAATGAAGATTTATCTGACAGAAGACAGATTAACAAAGCTTCTAAATGCATGCCGTGTCCTTCATTCCATTCAACTCCCGTCAGTAGCTCAATGCATGGAGGTGATTGGCTTAATGGTAGCTGCAATGGACATAGTTCCCTTTGCACGCCTACATCTCAGACCGCTGCAATTGTGCATGCTGAGTCAGTGGAATGGGGATTACTCAGATTTGTCCCCCACTCTGAATCTGGATCAAGAGACCAGAAACTCTCTTCTATGGTGGTTTTCTCGGCCACATCTGTCCAGGGGGATGCCGTTCAGCAGGCCGGACTGGACAATTGTAACAACAGACGCCAGCCTTCTAGGTTGGGGCGCTGTCTGGAATTCTCTGAAGGCTCAGGGACAATGGAGTCAGGAGGAAAGTCTCCTGCCAATAAACATTCTGGAATTGAGAGCAGTTCTCAATGCCCTTCTAGCTTGGCCCCAGTTAAAGACTCGGGGGTTCATCAGGTTTCAGTCGGACAACATCACGACTGTAGCTTACATCAACCATCAAGGAGGGACAAGAAGCTCCCTAGCAATGATAGAAGTATCAAAGATAATTCGCTGGGCAGAGTCTCACTCTTGCCATCTGTCAGCAATCCACATCCCGGGAGTGGAGAACTGGGAGGCGGATTTCTTGAGTCGCCAGACTCTTCATCCGGGGGAGTGGGAACTTCATCCGGAGGTTTTTGCCCAAATACTTCAACGTTGGGGCAAACCAGAGATAGATCTCATGGCGTCTCGCCAGAACGCCAAACTTCCTCGCTACGGATCCAGATCCAGGGATCCGGGAGCGGTTCTGATAGATGCTTTGACAGCACCTTGGAACTTCAGGATGGCTTATGTGTTTCCACCCTTCCCGCTGCTTCCTCGTTTGATTGCCAAAATCAAACAGGAGAAAGCATCAGTTATTCTAATAGCGCCTGCATGGCCGCGCAGGACTTGGTATGCAGATCTAGTGGACATGTCATCCTGTCCGCCTTGGTCTCTACCTCTAAGACAGGACCTTCTGATTCAGGGTCCATTCAAACATCAAAGTCTAACTTCTCTGAAGCTGACTGCTTGGAAATTGAACGCTTGATTTTATCAAAACGTGGTTTTTCTGAGTCGGTTATTGATACCCTGATACAGGCTAGGAAGCCTGTTACCAGAAAGATTTACCATAAAATATGGCGTAAATACCTATACTGGTGTGAATCCAAAGATTACTCCTGGAGTAAGGTTAGGATTCCAAGGATATTGTCTTTTCTACAAGAAGGTTTAGAAAAGGGTTTATCGGCTAGCTCATTAAAGGGACAGATTTCAGCTCTGTCCATCTTGTTTCACAGGCGTCTGTCAGAAAATTCAGACATCCAAGCCTTTTGTCAGGCTTTAACTAGGATCAAGCCTGTGTTTAAAACTGTTGCTCCGCCATGGAGTTTAAACTTAGTTCTTAACGTTTTACAGGGTGTTCCGTTTGAACCCCTTCATTCCATTGATATAAAATTGTTATCTTGGAAAGTTCTATTTTTAATGGCTATTTCCTCGGCTCGAAGAGTCTCTGAGTTATCAGCCCTACATTGTGATTCTCCTTATCTGATCTTTCACTCAGACAAGGTAGTTCTGCGTACTAAACCTGGGTTCTTACCTAAGGTAGTCACTAACAGGAATATCAATCAAGAGATTGTTGTTCCATCCTTGTGTCCAAATCCTTCTTCAAAGAAGGAACGTCTTCTACACAATCTGGATGTAGTTCGTGCCCTCAAGTTCTACTTGCAGGCAACTAAAGATTTTCGCCAAACTTCTTCCCTGTTTGTCGTTTATTCTGGACAGAGGAGAGGTCAAAAAGCTTCGGCTACCTCTCTCTCTTTTTGGCTTCGTAGCTTAATACGTTTAGCCTATGAGACTGCTGGACAGCAGCCTCCTGAAAGAATTACAGCTCATTCCACTAGAGCTGTGGCTTCCACTTGGGCCTTTAAGAATGAGGCCTCTGTTGAACAGATTTGCAAGGCTGCAACTTGGTCTTCGCTTCATACTTTTTCCAAATTTTACAAATTTGACACTTTTGCTTCTTCGGAGGCTATTTTTGGGAGAAAGGTTCTTCAGGCAGTGGTTCCTTCTGTATAATGAGCCTGCCTATCCCTCCCGTCATCCGTGTACTTTTGCTTTGGTATTGGTATCCCAGAAGTAATGATGACCCGTGGACTGATCACACATAACAGAAGAAAACATAATTTATGCTTACCTGATAAATTCCTTTCTTCTGTTGTGTGATCAGTCCACGGCCCGCCCTGTTTTTAAGGCAGGTGCATATTTTTTAAATTATAATTCAGTCACCACTACACCCTTGGTTTCTCCTTTATCGTTGGTCTTTGGTCGAATGACTGGAGGTGACGTAGAGGGGAGGAGCTATATAGCAACTCTGCTGGGTGAATCCTCTTGCACTTCCTGTAGGGGAGCAGCTAATATCCCAGAAGTAATGATGACCCGTGGACTGATCACACAACAGAAGAAAGGAATTTATCAGGTAAGCATAAATTATGTTTTTTTTACCACAGGATAGAAAATCTAAGGGTAAAAACAGGGCTAATAATCGTTTTCGTTCCTTTCGTTTCAACAAAGAACAAAAGCCTGATCCTTCATCCTCAGGAGCAGTTTCAGTTTGGAAACCATCTCCAGTCTGGAATAAATCCAAGCCTTCTAGAAAGGCAAAGCCAGCTTCTAAGTCCACATGAAGGTGCGGCCCTCATTCCAGCTCAGCTGGTAGGGGGCAGGTTACGTTTTTTCAAAGAAATTTGGATCAATACTGTTCACAATCTTTGGATTCAGAACATTGTTTCAGAAGGGTACAGAATTGGTTTCAAGATGAGACCTCCTGCAAAGAGATTTTTTCTTTCCCGTGTCCCAGTAAATCCAGTGAAAGCTCAAGCATTTCTGAATTGTGTTTCAGATCTAGAGTTGGCTGGAGTAATTATGCCAGTTCCAGTTCTGGAACAGGGGATGGGGTTTTATTCAAATCTCTTCATTGTACCAAAGAAGGAGAATTCCTTCAGACCAGTTCTGGATCTAAAAATATTGAATCGTTATGTAAGGATACCAACGTTCAAAATGGTAACTGTAAGGACTATCTTGCCTTTTGTTCAGCAAGGGCATTATATGTCCACAATAGATTTACAGGATGCATATCTGCATATTCCGATTCATCCAGATCATTATCAGTTCCTGAGATTCTCTTTTCTGGACAAGCATTACCAGTTTGTGGCTCTGCCGTTTGGCCTAGCTACAGCTCCAAGAATTTTTACAAAGGTTCTCGGTGCCCTTCTGTCTGTAATCAGAGAACAGGGTATTGTGGTATTTCCTTATTTGGACGATATCTTGGTACTTGCTCAGTCTTTACATTTAGCAGAATCTCATACGAATCGACTTGTGTTGTTTCTTCAAGATCATGGTTGGAGGATCAATTCACCAAAAAGTTCATTAATTCCTCAGACAAGGGTAACCTTTCTGGGTTTCCAGATAGATTCAGTGTCCATGACTCTGTCTTTAACAGACAAGAGACGTCTAAAATTGATTTCAGCTTGTCGAAACCTTCAGTCACAATCATTCCCTTCGGTAGCCTTATGCATGGAAATTCTAGGTCTTATGACTGCTGCATCGGACGCGATCCCCTTTGCTCGTTTTCACATGCGACCTCTTCAGCTCTGTATGCTGAATCAATGGTGAAAGGATTACACAAAGATATCTCAATTAATATCTTTAAAACCGATTGTACGACACTCTCTAACGTGGTGGACAGATCACCATCGTTTAATTCAGGGGGCTTCTTTTGTGCTTCCGACCTGGACTGTAATTTCAACAGATGCAAGTCTCACAGGTTGGGGAGCTGTGTGGGGATCTCTGACGGCACAAGGAGTTTGGGAATCTCAGGAGGTGAGATTACCGATCAATATTTTGGAACTCCGTGCAATTTTCAGAGCTCTTCAGTCTTGGCCTCTTCTAAAAGAGAGAATCGTTCATTTGTTTTCAGACAGACAATGTCACAACTGTGGCATACATCAATCATCAAGGAGGGACTCACAGTCCTCTGGCTATGAAAGAAGTATCTCGAATTTTGGTTTGGGCGGAATCCAGCTCCTGTCTAATCTCTGCGGTTCATATCCCAGGTATAGACAATTGGGAAGCGGATTATCTCAGTCGCCAAACGTTGCATCCGGGCGAATGGTCTCTTCACCCAGAGGTATTTCTTCAGATTGTTCAAATGTGGGAGCTTCCAGAGATAGATCTGATGGCGTCTCATCTAAACAAGAAACTTCCCAGGTATCTGTCCAGATCCCGGGATCCTCAGGCGGAAGCAGTGGATGCATTATCACTTCCTTGGAAGTATCATCCTGCCTATATCTTTCCGCCTCTAGTTCTTCTTCCAAGAGTAATCTCCAAGATTCTGAAGGAATGCTCGTTTGTTCTGCTGGTAGCTCCGGCATGGCCTCACAGGTTTTGGTATGCGGATCTTGTCCAGATGGCCTCTTGCCATCCGTGGACTCTTCCGCTACGACCAGACCTTCTGTCGCAAGGTCCTTTTTTCCATCAGGATCTCAAATCCTTAAATTTAAAGGTATGGAGATTGAACGCTTGATTCTTGGTCAAAGAGGTTTCTCTGACTCTGTGATTAATACTATGTTACAGGCTCGTAAATCTGTATCCAGAGAGATATATTATAGAGTCTGGAAGACTTATATTTCTTGGTGTCTTTCTCATCATTTTTCTTGGCATTCTTTTAGAATTCCGAGAATTTTACAGTTTCTTCAGGATGGTTTAGATAAAGGTTTATCTGCAAGTTCTTTGAAAGGACAAATCTCTGCTCTTTCTGTTCTTTTTCACAGAAAGATTGCTAATCTTCCTGATATTCATTGTTTTGTACAAGCTTTGGTTCGTATAAAACCTGTCATTAAGTCAATTTCTCCTCCTTGGAGTTTGAATTTGGTTCTGGGGGCTCTTCAAGCTCCTCCGTTTGAACCTATGCATTCTTTGGACATTAAATTACTTTCTTGGAAAGTTTTGTTCCTTTTGGCGATCTCTTCTGCCAGAAGAGTCTCTGAACTATCTGCTCTTTCTTGTGAGTCTCCTTTTCTGATTTTTCATCAGGATAAGGCGGTGTTGTTAACTTCTTTTGAATTTTTACCTAAAGTTGTGAATTCCAACAACATTAGTAGAGAAATTGTGGTTCCTTCATTATGTCCTAATCCTAAGAATTCTAAGGAGAAATCGTTGCATTCTTTGGATGTTGTTAGAGCTTTAAAATATTATGTTGAAGCTACTAAGTCTTTCCGAAAGACTTCTAGTTTATTTGTTATCTTTTC
Organism: Bombina bombina; assembly: GCF_027579735.1. Classification (NCBI taxonomy): domain Eukaryota; kingdom Metazoa; phylum Chordata; class Amphibia; order Anura; family Bombinatoridae; genus Bombina; species Bombina bombina. Next base: position 35,449,779 of record NC_069503.1, read on the forward strand.
CGGTTCTAGAAAAGGCCAGAAAGCTTCTGCCATTTCTTTGGCATTTTGGTTGAAATCTTTAATTCATCTTGCCTATGTTGAGTCGGGTAAAACTCCGCCTCAAAGGATTACAGCTCATTCTACTAGGTCAGTTTCTACTTCCTGGGCGTTTAGGAATGAGGCTTCGGTTGATCAGATTTGCAAAGCAGCAACTTGGTCCTCTTTGCATACTTTTACTAAATTCTACCATTTTGATGTATTTTCTTCTTCTGAAGCAGTTTTTGGTAGAAAAGTACTTCAGGCAGCGGTTTCAGTTTGAATCTTCTGCTTATGTTTTTCATTAAACTTTATTTTGGGTGTGGATTATTTTCAGCAGGAATTGGCTGTCTTTATTTTATCCCTCCCTCTCTAGTGACTCTTGCGTGGAAAGATCCACATCTTGGGTAATCATTATCCCATACGTCACTAGCTCATGGACTCTTGCTAATTACATGAAAGAAAACATAATTTATGTAAGAACTTACCTGATAAATTCATTTCTTTCATATTAGCAAGAGTCCATGAGGCCCGCCCTTTTTTGTGGTGGTTATGATTTTTTTGTATAAAGCACAATTATTCCAATTCCTTATTTTATATGCTTTCGCACTTTTTTCTTATCATCCCACTTCTTGGCTATTCGTTAAACTGAATTGTGGGTGTGGTGAGGGGTGTATTTATAGGCATTTTGAGGTTTGGGAAACTTTGCCCCTCCTGGTAGGAATGTATATCCCATATGTCTATGCATACAAAGAGAGAAGCGCTCTAACCGGGAACGAACAACAGCTCAGTGGCTTGTTCTATGGCGATTTACCACCCGGAAGCAGCCTCTTTTAGACCAGTGTGCTTTTCACAGAAGAAAACTTTCCTGAAGTATATCAGTCTGATCCTGCCAAGTAAGGTCAGTCCAGCCCCGAAATACCAGGCAATTCTCCTCTGAACAAGGAACATGACAACCCCAGACGATCGTTTCGGCCTCCTATGGGCCTCGTCAGTGAGGTGCAGCCACATTCCTCTAAGCACACTGGGCAAGGAGTCCACGTCTGGTTTCCCCCATCACCCATAGGGAGACTTCCCCAGGGTCATAATAATTTGCATACAAAGAGAGAAGCGCTCTAACCGGGAACGAACAACAGCTCAGTGGCTTGTTCTATGGCGATTTACCACCCGGAAGCAGCCTCTTTTAGACCAGTGTGCTTTTCACAGAAGAAAACTTTCCTGAAGTATATCAGTCTGATCCTGCCAAGTAAGGTCAGTCCAGCCCCGAAATACCAGGCAATTCTCCTCTGAACAAGGAACATGACAACCCCAGACGATCGTTTCGGCCTCCTATGGGCCTCGTCAGTGAGGTGCAGCCACATTCCTCTAAGCACACTGGGCAAGGAGTCCACGTCTGGTTTCCCCCATCACCCATAGGGAGACTTCCCATATGTCACTAGCTCATGGACTCTTGCTAATATGAAAGAAATGAATTTATCAGGTAAGTTCTTACATAAATTATGTTTTCTATAACAGATAAGGAGGCAGCCTGCAGAAGCTTAGATACAGGGTAATTACAGAGGTAAAAAGTATATTTCTATAACAGATAAGGAGGCAGTCTGTAGAAGCTTAGATACAGGGTAATTACAGAGGTAAAAAGTATATTTCTATAACGGATAAGGAGGCAGCCTGCAGAAGATTAGATACAGGGTAATCACAGGGGTAAAAAGTATATTAATATAACTGAGATAAGGGGGCAGTCTGCAGAGGCTTAGATACAGGGTAATTACAGAGGTAAAAAGTATATTTCTATAACAGATAAGGAGGCAGCCTGCAGAAGCTTAGATACAGGGTAATTACAGAGGTAAAAAGTATATTTCTATAACAGATAAGGAGGCAGTCTGCAGAAGCTTAGATACAGGGTAATTACAGAGGTAAAAAGTATATTTCTATAAGAGATAAGGAGGCAGTCTGCAGAAGCTTAGATACAGGGTAATTACAGAAGTAAAAAGTATATTTCTATAACAGATAAGGAGGCAGCCTGCAGAAGCTTAGATACAGGGTAATTACAGAGGTAAAAAGTATATTTCTATAACAGATAAGGGGGCAGCCTGCAGAAGCTTAGATACAGGGTAATTACAGAGGTAAAAAGCATATTTATATAACAGATAAGGAGGCAGTCTACAGAAGCTTAGATACAGGGTAATTACAGAGGTAAAAAGTATATTTCTATAACAGATAAGGAGGCAGCCTGCAGAAGCTTAGATACAGGGTAATTACAGAGGTAAAAAGTATATTTCTATAACAGATAAGGAGGCAGTCTGCAGAAGCTTAGATACAGGGTAATTACAGAGGTAAAAAGTATATTTCTATAACAGATAAGGAGGCAGCCTGCAGAAGCTTAGATACAAGGTAATTACAGAGGTAAAAAGTATATTTCTATAACAGATAAGGAGGCAGTCTGCAGAAGCTTAGATACAGGGTAATTACAGAGGTAAAAAGTATATTTCTATAACAGATAAGGAGGCAGTCTGCAGAAGCTTAGATACAGGGTAATTACAGAGGTAAAAAGTATATTTCTATAACAGATAAGGAGGCAGCCTGCAGAAGATTAGATACAGGGTAATTACAGAGGTAAAAAGTATATTAATATAACTGAGATAAGGAGGCAGCCTGCAGAAGCTTAGATACAGGGTAATTACAGAGGTAAAACGTATATTAATATAACAGTGTTGGTTGCGCAAATCTAGGGAATTGGTAATAAAGGGATTATCTATCTTTTTAAAATATAACAATTCTGGTGTAGACTGTCCCTTTAAGTGCTTTTTCTATATGGTTACAACAGATTATACTTTGGCCGTGTTTTCATTGCGGTGGTAAAGTTTGGAAACCGTTGGTGTCATAAAATGTTTCCATAGACTTTAATGGGGATAAATGTTTTTATCACTTAGTTTTCACAATTTACCACCTCATGGTATTTAGGTTTTTGTGTTTTACAGCTGACAAAGCCCTTTATTACAATAACATTAGTTTGTATAAATGTCTATAATGCACCATCATTTATATCAGGAAGATATAGAGCAGAGCTTTCCAAACTTTTCATGTTGGTGACGCACTAGACCTACATCATTTTGCAACAGAGTAATTCAGTTGTACTAGCAAACAGGAGGCTAAACTAATTTGTTTTAAGAGATACAGACACATACATAAATGATTTAAAGGGACAGTCTACACCCGTATTAACCGTCGCTTATACTTTCTATTTAGTGCTGATAGTTGTAACTCACCCCCTCTACCCTTCATATTTTGAATCACACACCGACATCTCCGAAAATCAAAGTTTATTTGCACTCGTTATAAATGGCCGCCAAACTCCGCCCATTCACTTCTCCTTCTACCTTTTTCTCCCCTTCTCTATCAAATTCATACTCGTGCACGGTCAGTCACCTACGTCACGTGTGTGTAAATACGCATGCTCCAATATACACAAGTGACGTGAATACAGTCCGTCTGTGCTGCTCGTTTCAAATTCCCCACATTGGGTGCGATCCGGGGCCCGATCCGATATGCAGCGTCGCCCGCAAATTTTGCGCTGGTTTGGTATCCTATATACGGCGTAACCTAGAAGTTACGCTCGTATATTTCTGCCGTCGCCCGTAGTTTTTTGGGCCATAGGCAGGTATACCAAACCAGCGCAGTTTGGTATCCAATATACAGCATAAGGACTTACGTGGCGAAAATGGAGAAATCTTACTCCATTTTGACCTTGCCACAAAAAGCAGCCGTAGTAAGCCTTACGCTGTCTATTGGAGCCCGTAACTCCCTAAACTAGCTAGAAAATAAACCTAACGCATGCGCAATGTCTATCTACCTGTCAACCGCGATCCCCTGCCGCAATCCCTAATAAAATATTTAACCCCTAAACCACCGCTCCCGGACCCTACCGCCACCTACATTAACTACCCACTAATGTGATCCCCCTACACCACCGCCATCTACCTTACCTACCCCCTAAAGTGAGCCCCTACCCCGCCGCCATCTATTTTAAAATTATTTAACCTTTAAATTAATTAACCCCTAATTTAATCCCCCTGCCGCCAGCTATATTAAATTAATTGACCCCTAATTTAATCCCCCTACCCCGCTGCCAGCTATATTAAATTATTTAACCCCTAAAATACTAAACTATCCCTACCACTAAACCTAAGTCTAACCCTACAAATAGCCCTGAAAAGGGCTTTTTGCGTGGCATTACCCCAAAGTAAACTGCTCTATTGCCAGCCCTTAAAAGGGCTTTTTGCGGGGCATGCCCCAAAGAAAACTGCTCTTTTACCAGCCCTTAAAAGGGCTTTTGGCGGGGCTTTGTCACAAAGTAAACTGCTCTTTTGCATCTATTCTAAATCCCCCTACACCGCCACCACCTATAATAAATGTATTAACCCCTAATCTAAGCACCCTACACCGCCGCCAGCTATATTAACTATATTAACCCTAATTATATTAGGGTTAATATAGTTAATATCGTTATTATATATATATTAAGTATAATAACCCTATCTAACTCTAACATACCTAACTAAACTCTTATTAAAATAAATCTAATATTAATATTATTAATTAAAATATTCCTATTTAAATCTAAATACTTGCCTATAAAATAAACCCTAAGATAGCTACAATGTAATTAATAATTACATTGTAGCTATTTTAGGGTTTATATCTATTTTACAGGTAACTTGGTATTTATTTTAACTAGGTACAATAGCTATTAAATAATTAATAACTATTTAATAGCTACCTAGTTAAAATAATTACCAATTTACCTGTAAAATAAATCCTAACCTAAGTTACAAATACACCTACACTATCAATAAATTAAATAAACTACAAATATCTAAACTAAAATACAATTAAATAAACTAAACTAAATTACAAAAAAACCCCACTAAATTACAAAAAATATAAAAAAGATTACAAGATTTTTAAGCTAATTACACCTATTCTAAGCCCCCTAATAAAATAATAAAGCCCCCCAAAATAAAAAAAATCCCTATCCTATTCTAAATTTAAAAAGTTAGCTCTTTTGCCTTACCAGCCCTTAAAAGGGCCTTTTGCGGGGCATGCCCCAAAGAAAACTGCTCTTTTGCCTGAAAAAAAAACACAATACCACCCCCCAACATTACAACCCACCACCCACATACCCCTAATCTAACCCAAACCCCCCTTAAATAAACCTAACACTACCCCCCTGAAGATCTCCCTACCTTGTATTCACCCAGCCGGGCAGAACTCTTCATCCGATCCGGGCGATGTCTTCAATCAAGCGGCAGTGAAGTCTTCTTCCATCCGGCGATGTCTTCAATCAAGCGGCAAAGAAGTCTTCTATCATAGTACTTTCTAGTATATAGTCTCACTCTCTTACTGAACTTATATATGTTACCTTAGCAGCTTGCCTCTGTACTGCACACTAGTATATAGTTTCACTCTCTTACTCACTTATTAATGTTACCTTAGCAGCTTGCCTCTGTACTGCACACTAGTATATAGTCTCTCTCTTACTGACTTATTAATGTTACCTTAGCAGCTTGCCTCTGTACTGCACACTTGTTTATAGTCACACTCTCTTACTGACTTATTAATGTTACCTTAGCAGCTTGCCTCTGTACTGCACACTAGTATATAGTCTCACTCTCTTTACTGAACTTATATATGTTACCTTAGCAGCTTGCCTCTGTACTGCACACTAGTATATAGTCTCTCTCTTACTGACTTATTAATGTTACCTTAGCAGCTTGCCTCTGTACTGCACACTAGTATATAGTTTCAATCTGTTACTGACTTTTTAATGTTACCTTAGTAGCTTGCCTCTGTACTGCACACTAGTATATAGTCTCACTCTCTTACTGACTTATTAATGTTACCTTAGCAGCTTGCCTCTGTACTGCACACTAGTATATTGTCTCACTCTCTTACTGACTTATTAATGTTACCTTAGCAGCTTGCCTCTGTACTGCACACTAGTATATAGTCTCACTCTTACTAACTTATTAATGTTACCTTAGCAGCTTGCCTCTGTACTGCACACTAGTATATAGTCTCTCTCTTACTGACTTATTAATGTTACCTTAGCAGCTTGCCTCTGTACTGCACACTAGTTTATAGTCTTACTCTCTTACTGAACTTATTAATGTTACCTTAGCAGCTTGCCTCTATACTGCACACTAGTATATAGTCTTACTCTCTTACTGACTTATTAATGTTACCTTAGCAGCTTGCCTCTGTACTGCACACTAGTATATAGTTTCAATCTGTTACTGACTTTTTAATGTTACCTTAGTAGCTTGCCTCTGTACTGCACACTAGTATATAGTCTCACTCTCTTACTGACTTATTAATGTTACCTTAGCAGCTTGCCTCTATACTGCACACTAGTATATTGTCTCACTCTCTTACTGACTTATTAATGTTACCTTAGCAGCTTGCCTCTGTACTGCACACTAGTATATAGTCTCACTCTTACTAACTTATTAATGTTACCTTAGCAGCTTGCCTCTGTACTGCACACTAGTATATTGTCTCACTCTCTTACTGACTTATTAATGTTACCTTAGCAGCTTGCCTCTGTACTGCACACTAGTATATAGTCTCACTCTTACTAACTTATTAATGTTACCTTAGCAGCTTGCCTCTGTACTGCACACTAGTATATAGTCTCACTTTCTTACTGACTTATTAATGTTACCTTAGCAGCTTGCCTCTGTACTGCACACTAGTATATAGTCTCACTCTCTTACTGAACTTATATATGTTACCTTAGCAGCTTGCTCTGTACTGCACACTAGTATATAGTCTCACTCTCTTACTGACTTATTAATGTTACCTTAGCAGCTTGCCTCTGTACGGCACACTAGTATATAGTCTCACTCTCTTACTGAACTTATAAATGTTACCTTGGCAGCTTGCCTCTATACTGCACACTAGTTTATAGTCTCACTCTCTTTCTGACTTATAAATGTTACCTTAGCAGCTTGCCTCTGTACTACACACTAGTATATACTCTCACTCTCTTTCTGACTTATTAATGTTGCCTTAGTAGCTTGCCTCTGTACTGCACACTAGTATATAGTCTCACTCTCTTACTGAACTTATTAATGTTACCTTAGCAGCTTGCCTCTGTACTGCACACTAGTATATAGTCTCACTCTCTTACTGAACTTATTAATGTTACCTTAGCAGCTTGCCTCTGTACTGCACACTAGTTTATAGTTTCACTCTCTTACTGACTTAGTAATGTTACCTTAGCAGCTTGCCTCTGTACTGCACACTAGTTTATAGTCTCACTCTCTTACTGACTTATTAATGTTACCTTAGCAGCTTGCCTCTGTACGGCACACTAGTATATAGTCTCACTCTCTTACTGACTTATTAATGTTACCTTAGCAGCTTGCCTCTGTACTGCACACTAGTATATAGTCTCACTCTCTTACTGACTTATTAATGTTACCTTAGCAGCTTGCTTCTGTACTGCACAGTAGTATATAGTCTCACTCTCTTACTGAACTTATTAATGTAACCTTAGCAGCTTGCCTTTGTACTGCACACTAGTATATAGTCTCACTCTCTTTCTGAACTTATAAATGTACCTTAGCAGCTTGCCTCTGTACTGCACACTATTATATAGTCTCACTCTCTTACTGAACTAAAAAATGTTACCTTAGCAGCTTGCCTCTGTACTGGTTTGGATAAAGGTTTGTCTGCAAGTACTTTGAAGGGACAAAGCTCTGCTCTTTCTGTTTTATTTCATAGAAAGATTGCTAAACTTCCTGATATTCACTGTTTTGTTCAGGCTTTAGTTCGTATCAAACCTGTTGTTAAATCAATCTCTCCTCCTTGGAGTCTTAATTTGGTTTTGAATGCTTTGTGGACTCCTCCTTTTGATCCTATGCATTGTTTGGATATTAAACTGCTTTCTTGGAAAGTTGTTTGTTTCTTTTGGCTATCTCTTCAGCTAGAAGAGTTTCTGAATTGTCTGTTCTCTCTTGTGAGTCTCCTTTTCTGATCTTCCATCAGGATAAAGCTGTTTTGTGGACTTTGTTTAAATTCCTTCCTAAGGTTGTGAATTCTAACAACATTAGTAGGCAAATGGTTGTTCCTTCCTTGTGTCCTAATCCTAAGAATACTCTTGAAAGATCATTACATTCTTTTGATGTTGTAAGAGCTTTGACATATGTCGAATCTACTAAAGATTTCAGGAAGACTTCAAGTCTATTTGTTGTTTTTTTTTTCTGGTCCTAGGAAAGATCAGAAAGCCTCTGCAATTTCTTTGGCATCTTGGTTAAAGCTTTTGATTCACACGGCTTATTTGGACAGTCTCCGCCTCAGAGAATTACAGCTCATTCTACTAGATCAGCCGCAACTTCTTGGGCTTTTAAGAATGAAGCTTTGGTTGATCAGATTTGCAAAGCAGCAACTTGGTCTTCTTTGCACACATTTACAAAATTTTACCATTTTGATGTATTTGCTTCTTCTGAAGCAGTCTTTGGTAGAAAAGTTCTTCAGGCAGCTGTCTCAGTTTGATTCTTCTGCTTACAATTTAAGTTTTTTTTCTTGTAATTTATAAGAAAGACTTATTTTTTTGTGGATTTAAATTTTTCAGCGGAAATAGCTGTTTTTATTTTATCCCTTCCTTTTCTAGTTACTCATCTTTGGTCTTCCATATCTTGGGTATTTCTATCCCATTAGTCACTAGATCATGGACTCTTGACAATTACATGAAAGAAAACATAATTTATGTAAGAACTTAACCTGAAAAATTAATTTCTTTCATATTGGCAAGAGTCCATGAGGCCCACCCTTTTTATGGTTGTTATGATTTTTTGTATAAAAGCACAATTATATGTCCAGTTCCTCTTTTTGTATGCTTTTTTACTCCTTATTTTATCACCCCACTACTTGGCTATTTGTTAAACTGAATTGTGGGTGTGGTGAGGTGTGTATTTATAGGCATTTTTAGGTTTGGGAAACTTTGCCCCTCCTGGTAGGATTGTATATCCCATACGTCACTAGTTCATGGACTCTTACCAATATGAAAGAAATGAATTTATCAGGTAAGTTCTTACATAAATTATGTTTTCTATTAGCTGCACCTGTTTATCATCAGAACGTTTATCCCACTGATCTGTGACTGATTCTTGTTGTTAGTAAAGACCTTAATAAGTGTATTCTGCACCTTCAGCTGCTGCTGTTTATGTCACATGATCACAGACTTAAAGGGACAGTGCCCTGTACATTTGGTTTCCCCTTAAAATAACAAGAAACCTCAAATGTTTTTCATTATTTAAATAGAGCATATAATTTTGAACAACTTTCCAACTGACTTCTATTATGATATTTTCTTCATTCTCTAGATATCCTTTATTGAAGCAGCTGCAATGCACAACTGGGAGCTAGCTGAGCAGATAAGGTGAGCCAATGACAAGAGGCTTGTATGTGCCACTAATCAGCAGCTAGCGCACCATAGTGCATTATATGCTTTGTCACAAAGGTCCCCAAGGGAATAAAGCAGATTTGATAATAGAAGGTAATAGGAAAGTTGTTTAAATTTGAATCATAAAAGTTTAATTGTGACTTTGCTGTCCCTTTAATGTGTTTCTAATGACTTGTTTTACCGGTGTATAAAATAGTATAAAGTGTATGGGAAATGTCACCTTTAGCTTTATTTTTATATAAAATAACTGTTTGCTGTTTGTAATTTATTTTATTATTAAATTGTTCACAGCCTTTTAAATGACCTGAGGCTCCGGCCCGTACTTAGCATATGCAGGAGATCACATTATATTAACATATGAGTCTGTTATTGGCTGATAGCTGTCACATGGTACAGGGGCAGAACTACATTTATCAGAAAACAATCTACTGCTCTTTTAAATTCATAGTAAGTTTATTGCATTGTATTTTTATTATGCATCTGTGGTTTTGTAATTCTATATTTTATGGTTCTTTTAAATGGACTGAATTTGCCAAAAGAACATCTCATTATATTATCACTCTATGTAAACACAAATTCTTATATTTTCTTAACTTTATCCAGGAAAACAATTGAAATTAACATTTAAGTGTTTTCTCTCCCATACCCCTATGTAGTGTGATTTAAGACAACTCAGCATTGACCAAGAGAAGTTAAAGGACTGGGGGTGGAGCACATGACAAAATGTCTGACAGTGAGAATTAGTAGGGAGTACAATACCAATACTGCAGTATCCAATTTAACTTATATTTAAACAACTGATATTTAACATTTGTTTCAGGAGAAAATATTGTTTCATATAAATGATAGAAAACAAAGATTATAATATATTTGTAAAGTTGTGATAAGGCCCCACTTAAATAGATTTTCTACCATTATGTTGTATAGATCTGGGAAGATTCATATTTAAGGGTAATTATAACACCCACAGAGCTAACTGTACTAAATGCTTGTGCTGAGTCAATAGCACATATGTAATAACCTAATCAGCTGATCTGTATCACATGCAATGTAATTATAACACCCACAGAGCTAACTGTACTAAATGCTTGTGCTGAATCAATAGCACATATGTAATAACCTAAACAGCTGATCTGTATCACATGCAATGTAATTATAACACCCACAGCGCTAACTGTACTAAATACTTGTGGTGAATCAATAGCACATATGTAATAACCTAAACAGCTGATCTGTATCACATGAATTGTTATGTGTGCCTTTAATTATACCATACGTACAGTTAATCAGAACCATTATTTATTATTATCTGTCTAAACCATTTAATATACTTTTTACAGACACGGCCAGAGCACTGAGAGATATCGGGTATTGATGTAACTGGAGTGAATAAGGGAACCTTCTTCCTGAGCACAGACATTGGAGCCTGTTATCAGCATGAACTCATATGTGTTAGGTGAGTAAATAGATATTATGCTGACTTTAATTACTGGGAAAATAGAATAGATCACTCATTAAATAAATATAAACTATTACATTTATATCTGCATCTTTAAGAACATTTATTTCAGTGACCATTATAAAGAAGGAGCAACATCCATTGGGCTGAGGAGGAGGGTAAAAAATACTACTCCCCCCTGTCCTTTTAGACAGACCATGTCCTACAACTGCCTAACATCACCCCCGGACCTGGTTCATTACTCAGAACACCTGCAACTTCATCTTCCCCTGCCCTGACCTCGCTCATGGAACACCCATAACTACACTTATGCCTACCTTTTTCCCAAGTGCTCCCCACCCCAGAACAACCACTGATTTGTGTTTAATTTTACAGTGAGTTTTATTAAACTAAAGCAGTTTTGGCTGTTTATATAAATCAAACAACCACACCCTCTCAAAACATCTCACACTGATAATTAGTCTGTGTCTGTGATGATTAAGACATCATGTTCTCACCCAACTGGTTAAGCATGAGCCGGGCAGGGCTGTATTTGCAGTTGCTTGTGCAATGTTAAATGAGGATGGTGGATGCCACCTCTCCTGCCCAGAATACAGATGTACTTGTTCCCTGGCTGAGAACATTATCCACATGCACTTTGTTTAATGCGGCCTTATAGCTTGTTTTCATCAGTAATTAAGTTTACTATGATGTAGTAATGTTTATATTCTATGTCATCCTTTTTAATTTGTGATTTACAGGTAAATAAATGTAAAAATATAAAACGGAAGACATGTTTTAGTATAAAAAAATGTTTTTTTATTGAGATGGATTATATTATAAAGAATAAAGTCTTATTTTTCTTAATTACATTTTTTTATGTAGACAAACACGTGAATAGTTCATATCCATCCTTCACTACAGGAAGCATCAGAATGATACCGCAAACTCCAAAAATCTTGGACACTAATGACTATTCACAAACATTGGGGATATTACAGCAGATATTTAAAGATGATGATGAATTGGCAGGAACAGGGAAGCAATCATTATGTACAGAGAGTAATTTAGTCATCAAACAAGAGGACAATATTTATGACTTATCTAGTGAAATGATTATCCCAGAAGATAAACCACACATATTTACTGAGTTTTCAAAATATATTAAAGAAGGGAAAAGTCTTCAGTCTAACCAAATGATTCATACAAAGGAGAAACTTTTCAAATCTACAGAATGTGAGAAAAGCTTTAGATGGAAGTCTCATCTACTAGAACACCACAAAATACACACTGGTAAGAAGCCACACACATGTACTGAGTGCGGCAAATGTTTTACACAAAAGAGTGAGCTGAAAACTCATGAAAGGATTCACACAGGGGAAAAGCCTTTCACATGTACAGAGTGTGGGAAATGTTTTACACAAATAAATAGACTGAAAACTCATGAAAGGATTCACACAGGGGAAAAGCCTTTTACATGTACAGAGTGTGGGAAATGTTTTACACAAAAAAGTCATCTGAAATCTCATGAAAGGAGTCACACAGGAGAAAAGCCTTTCACATGTACAGAGTGTGGGAAATGTTTTACACAAATAAATAGACTGAAAAGTCATGAAAGGAGTCACACAGGGGAAAAGCCTTTCACATGTACAGAGTGTGGAAAAAGTTTTACAGATAAAAGTAATCTGAAAACTCATGAAAGGAGTCACACCGGAGCAAAGCCTTTTACATGTGCAGAGTGTGGGAAATGTTTTACACAAAAAAGTAATCTGAAACCTCATGAAAGGAGTCACACAGGAGAAAAGCCTTTCACATGTACAGAGTGTGGGAAATGTTTTACACAAAAAAGTAATCTGAAAACTCATGAAAGGAGTCACACAGGAGAAAAGCCTTTCACATGTACAGAGTGTGGAAAAAGTTTTACAGATAAAAGTTATCTGAAAATTCATAAAATGAGTCACACAGGAGAAAAGCCTTTCACATGTACAGAGTGCGGAGAAAGTTTTACACAAATAACTAGTCTGAAAAATCATGTAAAGATTCACACAGGAGAAAAGCCGTTCACATGTATAGAGTGTGGAAAAAGTTTTGCACGAATAACTAGTCTGAAATATCATGAAAGAATTCACACAGGAGAAAAGCCTTTCACATGTACAAAGTGTGGAAAAAGTTTTACAGAAAAGAGTTCTCTGAAAAAGCATGAAAGGATTCACACAGGAGAAAAGCCATTCACATGTACTGAGTGTGGAAAAGGTTTTACACTAAAGAGTGATCTGAAAAAGCATGAAAGGATTCACACAGGAGAAAAGCCGTTCACATGTACAGAGTGTGGAAAAAGTTTTACGCAAATAGATAATCTGAAAAGTCATGAAAGGATTCACAAGGGAAGAAACCTTTCACATGTTTAGAAAGTAGGGTTGCCATCTTTTGCCCAGCCGATTCCCTGAGACTTTGCAAATGGCCGTGGTTGAGGGTGTGGCTAGGGGTGTGGCCTTAAAATATATTTTACCATTTTTTGGTCTGCCAGTAAAGGATTGAGTGTTATAATGTTTAATTTAATACACACACAACGACGATAGCTAGATATAGCCAGATATATACAATTTGGTAGACAGACTGACAGAAAGGTATATACATAAACAAATAAACAGATAAAGATATATATATATATATATATATATATATATATATATATATATATATATATATATATATATATATATATATATATATATATATATATATAGTAGATACAGACATTTAAACAGATGGATAGAAAACAGGCATAAAGAGACAGATATATAAATAGATACAGACTAGTAGATAGTTACTAACATATTAACAGATCAATGGCGTCACTAGGGGAGTACAGACCGCACCCAGTTGATACCCTCAAAAAGGTGACACCACCACATTAATTTAACATTCATTAATCATGACACCGTTTTTTTTTCCCCTAATGATGTGCTGGTGGTGGTGCCTTGCAAGAAAGAATGGCCAAGGAGTCCTCCATGCTAAGGCAGATGCAGGGGGTGTTTAGCACAGAGGCAGGGGCCAGGGCTTCCCTAACTAAACATCATGCTCGAGATTAAGTGACGTCATTATTGATGTTCGGTGCGGCGCCACGCACTGGCTTTAACAGTCCTCCAGGCTGTAACGCTCAGCCACCCAAAGTGCCTCCCCCATTTGAGGAATACTGTTACAGCAGAACAGTGGGTGCTAGAGTGGTCCTGAGCATCTCACTGGATTATCTCTAATTGCCAGCTACTGACTGAAGCCCGTTTGTGATGCACATGGATGGTTTATTTGTGGTTGTGCTTGAGTGATATGGAAATGAAGGGATCTGGTGCCAGAAGTGAGCAACAGCATAGTGCTGGCCGAGGGAGGAGCAGCTTCGAGTCAGCTCTGGTGTGAAAGCCAGGGAGCACCATACACAACCAGGCGCAGTTCAGCTGAGCTGACAAGTAAGCAACTTCCATCCCTGTCTGTCTCTGTACAGTTATGACAGTGACCACTAACTGTGTGCACTGCACCACTGATTATGTTAATGCTACAGATAGATGAGCCCTTCAGCACAAGTGTTCTGAATGGTGACATATTTGGGTTATTTATTTTCGGCCCAAATGTTTTACTATGGTGCTTGTTTATTAGGAATGGCATTTGCTACATATATTGTGGATGATCAGAATATGGCATAACTATAAACATATGATGGATTAGTTATGTACTTGAGTTGTCCAGGGCTGAGCTGCAGCAAACAATTCATCTCTTGCAGGAATGTTGTGTCCCCCCTTTCAGTTGTGTTTCCCCCCCTTTCAGTTGTGTTTCTCCCTTTTCAGTTGTGTTACCCCCTCCTTTCAGTGGTCTGTCTTCTCCTCTGCCCACACACACACACACATATATATATATATGAAAATAAAATATATATAAAAACCTTACTTGGGTGGGAGTTGACACCATGAGTTACCACGCCGGGTTACACCAAGCCTAGTGACGCTACTGCAACAGACAGATATAGAGAGATAATAGACAGATAGAGAGACAGAGAACAATACAAATAGACAGAGACAAATAAACAGATAGGTATACATAAAGATGAGCAGAAAGAGTCATATAAGGAAGATTTAAACCAAACTTGATGACAAAACATTTTATATTAACAAAGAAATGCATTAAAAAATTATGTAAATGCTGAGACATTTTTATTAGGTGGCCAACAACGAAGTTGCAGGACAACCTAGTGTTAATGTCAGAATTATTATTTTTATTATTCCGCCTATTTTTCTATTGCCCATAACTCTTGAACTGCTAAAGCAAAGCTCTTGAAATCAGGTATGCTGATACAGCCTATTGCTCTGCTACATCTCATGCAATATTGAACTCATAGGTCATAAGGTTAGGCAGCCATATTGTTTTTTGCAAAAAATTTCAAGAAATGCTTAAAAATCTTCAGCTCTGGAACTGCTTATGTTACAACTTTGAAACTTGCTGTGCTCAGTGCTTTTAAGACCTAGATTTGCCATTGCTCAACAGAAGTGCCTTGGTCACATGATGTAGCAGCCATCTTGCATCTTGCAAAAATCTTTAAACATTTTCTCTTAAACCGCTTAGTGCAATAAACCACACTTTTGCACATATACTCCTTGCAAGGTCCTCTACCAAGTTTGTTCAAACTGCGATTTTTCCATAATCAACATGGCTGCCATGAGAAATTAACTATTTTATCGACATTTAATTGCATAAATGTTCACTTTATGCATTCGTTTTGTAATAGTTGCATGATTACACAGTCATATCCCTCAAAGACAATATTGCAGTTAAAATTTGCACTGCGCAGTCGCATTCATGAAATAAAATATTTGCAAATGTTCAAGAAACTTTTGCAAATTGTAGAGATCTATAGTGAGCATTAGTATGTGCAATTTGAAAGCCATACATTGCATAGCTTGGCGGCCATTTAGTTTTGTATGCACTTTTTTTTAAAAAACTACAAAAATCTTCTCCGAAACCGCTTATGGCACGGACTTGAAATTTTGTTTATAGAGTTATCTTATGACTAAAATTCAGATTTGTTCAAAAGAAGTGGATAGGTCATGTGGTTTGGCAGCCATTTTGAATTGTTAAAAAATTCTTAAAGGGACAGTACACTGTAAAATAGTTTTTCAATTAATGTATTTTAAATGACTTGTTATACCAACTGCAGAGTATAACATATTTGAGAAATTCCATTTTCATGCTTATTTGTGTATATGAAATAGCTGATTTTGTGCTTTGAAACCACAGCCTATTACAATGGGTTGAACTTAAAGGTTATATCAGATCTCATTATGTTCTAAGTTTGTGTAAACAGACTTGCTTCCTTATCTTTTTTCTCCAAATAATTTTTATTGAAGTCATAAAAAAGATACAGAATATGGGGTAAGCCCCAAAACATTTATACATCAATATATACGCAGTATAGTTAGCAACATAACATATTCACATATCTCAAGCGTTACTATACAACGTGAGCTAATTCGCAATAAGACTTCAGTTTTATTATATATAGTAAGAGAAGTGTAAAATGAACAGTAATGGTCTCCTCCCAGCTATGTAAGAAAAAGATTAAGATATCTAATCAACTCAGGTTAGGGCTAGGGAGGAGATAGCTCTATATTTTTATGGGGCAGGGGGGAAGCAGCGGGCAAGAGCCGCTCAAAATAGAGTAGGGGAGGGGATGGGGGGCGGAGCCAATTAGTATGTCAGGGTTGTAAGCAGAAGTTATTCATATAGTAATTTATATGCATAGTTGGGGGGGCTATCAATAAAATAGCTAAGGGTAGGTCTCAAGAGGGTTATGTAGGAGGGGGGGTGTATTAGTATGTATGGGATATAAGGGGTTTCTGGGTGAGCTCCTCTCCTGGGGAAATGTCAGCTATAGACGATGCGGGAAAAAGGAGAAGGGGTATGACCCGCAGACGACCAGTACCGGCGGGAAAGGAAGGAGAGGGCTCGACAGTAACAGGGTGTGGGCAGTGTAGGCAGTACCTATGATGTATAGAAAAGAAACATTCATAGCCTCACATCAAGTAACCCTCCATATTGTAACAGCTAGGGATAGAGATAGTTATAGTTATGAGAATGCTGTCTTGGAGTAGCTATGTTGTGCAGTGCCTATGAAGTAGGGAATGTTAGTATTCAATAGATAGCTGTAGGACAGCTACTTAGGGAGCTGATCTAACAACAGTGCTGCATTTTTCCCCCTCTAACATGTAAATTGGCTCTTATTGATACTGAACTGGCCTGATAAACTATCAGAGTAGCTGTGGGAAATTGTAGGCTTATAGTGGTTACCATAGGGAGTGTCTAGGTAAGAGACCTTAAGAAGCTATAAGGATGATAGGGTTAAATCTGCCTATACTTGTAATGGAATAAAAACATCTCTACCCTATTATATTCCCATGTGAATGTAGTGGAATGAGCAAATATTATAGAGGCAGTATTGAAGCATACAAAATATACCTAACATACATTACTCAAAAGTAACATCTCAACCCATTTTAAGAGTAATGCAAACAATAAACAGCAGATGCTAACTGCAGATGTTAATGTTTCAGGCACCACACTATCCACGATTGTAACCATAGAAAATCTATAACATTAGAAAGGAATTGAGATTGTCTATGGTTATAGAGTGCTTAAAACTATTATAGTGTACTAAACAATCTATTAGCTCAAAAAGCAAAAATAAAGAAAAAAAAAGATAAAGAAAAACAAGATACACTTTAAAACCATATGATAAGAGCTAAATATCTAAACTTGCAGCTGCTGCTAAAGTAACTGCAACCTGAGCAATGGCATATAAGATATGACTAATTGGAGTCTAGGGTTAAGGGAAAGAAAAAGCACATTATAAGCTACCTCACTATAAACTGTGGAACATGTGGAACAAAACAACTATAAGTGCGAAATTGTGTTGGGAATTTCACACATCTCGCCATGGATGTAAAAGGCAAGAATCTCATCCAACACCAATTACAATAAATGAATTTGGAGCATTACTACTCATACGGTCTGCAATAGTCCCAATTGTAGAAAAGAATCTGTTTTCAGCTGAGAGGAAGTCTACAGAGAGCACAACTTCATGAGCCGTCTTCTCGGATATGGGGCTACAGTGGACGGCTACTTGCCCCTTCGTTGCATTGTGCCCTGTGTCTCTTGCATGGTGCATCTCCTGCTGAGTAGTACCTAGTGCGGGGAGATAGGCCCACAGAGTTCCGTTGTACAGGGAAACCTCCAAAGATCTAGGGTGACCATCTCTTCCTGTGCTCGCTGGCTGTAGAAGCTGCTCACTAATTTGGGCTTGATGTTTCCCAGCGACCGGCCGCATCGCTGGGGAGTCAGAGGTAGGGCCCCCTGTGTCACTTGAGGAAGGGAGAGAGACTCCAGATGCAGCCGTAGAGCCGGGATCAAGCTGCTGCCAGGAAAGGTCAATCTCACTGACCGGAATGCAAGGTAAGTCACTGCGTCTGGCTTGGAGCGTTAAATCTAGGGAGCTCCGTCTAACAGGCGTCAGGTGTAGGCTCATAGGGGATCTCTGCTGTTGGCTATGCGTCTCGGCTGTCAGACACTGAGCGGAAGGAGACCGCTCCAGCGTGTGTAACAGTGGGGATATTTTACTCACAATAGTCGATTCAGATCGGCTTTCTTGGTGCTTTAGTTGTATCAGCATAGTCTGTTCCAGGGTTGGGGCTGCTGTATTTTCAGTCTGCTTGTGGTCCGGAGGGCTCAGAATAGCATTCCCACCCTGCTTCTCAGTCTCCCAGTTCTCATATCCGATGCCAGCGCTTAAAAGCTCCTGATGTAAGGAGCGTGATAAATCTTTAAAGCACCAGTCCATTTTCTGTTCCAACACTGCTAGTAGATCAATGGCCCCAAAATGTGAAAGGTGATGGACCATGTTGAAAAGTTACACAGTCCGTGAAAGTGCCGTAATACTACTGGGGCTATTCACAGTAAAAGAATGCCAGCGTGGTCAGGTTAACAAAAATGGCGTCTTCTCCCCTTTTCTTGCTGTAGCGATCTCAGTGGGCCCAAATGATAAAGTATGGGGTAATTTCAGACTCTTAGGTCACCAAAATTGAGAGAGATACACTGCTTCTTAACTGAATGTTTTAAAATGAGAAATTGTCTGCCCTGAGCGGTCTTAAATGGAGAAATCTGATAGTAACAGCCGGAGCTAAGTAGAAGTGCGACCGCTCAGATGCAGAGTCAACTCCGCCCCCCCGCTTCCTTATCTTTTATTTGGCTGGAACACCAAAGCTCAATACATAGAGAGAACAATGGAAAATTATCATTTCTTTCATGTAATTGGCAAGAGTCCATGAGCTAGTGACGTATGGGATATACAATCCTACCAGGAGGGGCAAAGTTTCCCAAACCTCAAAATGCCTATAAATACACCCCTCACCACACCCACAATTCAATTTTACAAACTTTGCCTCCTATGGAGGTGGTGAAGTAAGTTTGTGCTAAGAATTCTACGTTGACATATGCTTCTCAGCATTTTGAAGCCTGATTCCTCTCAGAGTACAGCGAATGTCAGAGGGACGTGGAGAGTATCACCTATTGAGTGCAATGATTTTCCTAACGGGGGTCTTTTTCATAGGTTCTCTTTTATCGGTCTTAGAGATTCATCTCCTACCTCCCTTTTCAGATCGACGATATACTCTCATATACCATTACCTCTACTGATAACAGTTTCAGTACTGGTTTGGCTATCTGCTATATGTGGATAGGTGTCTTTTCGTAAGAATGTTTCTTTTACAAGATACGATGAGTCGACGGATTTCATCCTTACCTGTGGGATATCACCTCCTGGTCAGCAGGAGGAGGCAAAGAGCACCACAGCAGAGCTGTATATATAGCTCCTCCCTTCCCTCCCATTCCAGTCATTCTCTTTGCCTGTGTTAGTGATAGGAAGTGGCAGAGTGAGGTGTTAGTTATAGATTCTTCAATCAAGAGTTTATCATTTTTAAAGTAGTGCCACAGAGTGTTTTTTTGTTCTGGGGTGTAGCCTTGACCAGATCAGTATCTTCAGTGGTGGCTTTAAAGCAATGGGAACTTGTGGGATTTTATTCTCGCTGCGCCTCCCATAAATTGTATGCTCCCCTGTTTGTAAAAGTCTGAGGGAGAAAATGCTCAGTACTTTTTGTTTCCCCAGGCCAATGTGAAGAGGAGAAGAGAACTTCACAAGCCGGATGAGATGCCTTGCTGCCGGGCAGCCTTCTAAAGGTAAGTGCTAAGCTTTTTTTCTGGAAACCCCTCTGGTGGCTCAGAGAAAAAGCAACAAGCTGGGAACCATGAGTCTTGGGTTCAATCCTGGTATGTACACAGAAAGGAGTTGACACTTTATATTTTAAAATATATCCCTGAAATGGGGGTTAGTTTTTTCAAGGGCAGCTCTGTATTCAGAAGCAACATGTCGTCTCTTCACTCTGTATAAACCCCAGCGGCTTCTACCAAGTTTAACAGCTGACAGGGAGGGTTATCCTATCTCACTCTTTGGTGTTATCTAGGACTGTTGTGAGGGTGTTATATTAGACATGTTGCGTATCCCTGCGTCTTACGGTTTCTATTCCTGAAAGGAAGCCGGCAGGCAGGGTGTTTCTAGTTTTAGCAGATAAGGGGTTAAAAATTAAACTGTGAAATGTCCCTTTTCATAACAGGTGCCCCTGCTCGCTACGGCTTATGTTTAAAGTAAAGCCGACAGGGATTTTTATGTTGCTTTGTGTTTTCACAAGATGTTACGTTTATTTCAGTTTCTACTGTGTGAGCTAACTTTCCCAGCAGCTTTGTTTTTGTTTAATACATTGTTAGCTGCATGGGTGCTTGAGATCAATACGCCCACGATGGGCGGAACTTCGATACGCGCCATTATGTGCGTGCCATTTGCCTGTTTATTTCTTTCTGGGCGGTTCCTGTTTGTCTACGCCCACGATGGGCGGAGCTTCGTTACCTGCCATTGAGCGCACGCCATTTGTTATCTCCAACGGAACGCCGGATGCCTCCTCAGCTGTGTTTTACACAACATACAGCTGAGAGATTTTCGCGCCGTCCGGAGAGTCTTTTGGTACATGGGATGCTTTCTCTATCATGTTAGACAGAGAGACGTCGCCAGCCCGTAGTATTTACAATATTTTTTAAAAATTCTGTTTCCCATTAATAATTGGGAATTAAAGACGTAACCGTTGCTGGTTTAGTTGATTCTGATCAGTCCCAGATAGCAGTGCCTTTATCGTTAGGAACTCCCTGAGGGGACAACTGTTCCATACGTTTGGTTGCTTATATACTATGGAAAAGCAACAATAAAGTTATTATTCTGTTCCCCATGTCTCAGAGCAATCCCTTTCAGATTGGGATGCTGTAAGCTATAGTACCTTTTAATACCTTAAACATGAACTGTTGAGTATTTTAATAAAAAAATTAAAAGGCACTAAAGGGGGTTTTCAGTCTCTGTTTGTTTTAATTAATACCTGTTCCTGAAATAAACTAGGTTTCTTTCTGCTCAGAGACGTAACTAATTACTGTTTAAGATAAGGATAGTAACACCTTTCATTCAGTACCCGTGATGGGTTTTTTTTTTTTCGATGATGGGTTACATTTCGCCTTGCCTAAATCCTGATTGGCAGGCGACCAACTGTGCATATTAATTTCTATAGGGCAATCTTTACAGGCAATTATACTTTGCCTTTGCACAGAAAAGTAAATAATATCTGTCCGTCAGTTTGTGAATTAGTAAGGTCCTTTTTGTTTATTGCGACATTTCTGCTGTTTAATTTTGTGATTTCATCCTTTGTGAAAGCTTAGGATGGAACAAAAGCAACCATAGCGTTGTCTTTATGTTTGAAGGTGAATTAAAGCTCTTAAATTAGCTCATTCATTTCTTACAGATGCTTCTTTGCAGTTTACCATGTTGGCGGCTAAGAGTTTGGGAGTTTCCATCTAAGCATGCAGAGCCTTATGGTTGAATTCCTGTTCTGGGGAAGGATATTATTTCTTATGTTTCCTTCCTCAGGATGAGAAGTCCAACCTTTGAAATTTCTAAGGAATTCCCCCTCCCTTTTCTTCTAAAACAGGATGGAGCCGGACAGATAGCTCAGCATGCTATGGCACTGGGGCTGGGCTCTGTAGCAGCCCAAGGGTTGTAGGTTCGATCCCCAGCGAGGTCCGCTCAGCTTTCATCCTTTCAAGGTCGATGGAAGGAGCAGCGCTTGAGACTCTTACGGGCGATTAGCCGCGCTTTAAGACTACCCAATACATACATATACACCAAGGTATGCCTTGTGTAATATTGCCAGACAAGTGCACCTGGTGACCGCACCCATCTGGGAACGAGATTAAATAATTCAAGACGCCTGCTGCTGCTCCCAACTCAGCATGAAGGGTGGACCCCCGATCAGGGATCGGATCTGGTAGGGGGCGGTCTTTCTCTCTTTCTCACGGTTTGGATAAGAGATGTGCGGGATCCTTGGACACTAGCAATCGTGTCTCAGGGGTATCAGTTGGGAGTTCAGAAATTCCTCCTCCAGAGGAAGGTTTTTTCTTTCTCAATATCTACAGAAAGAGGCATTCTTACGTTGTGTAGGTGACCTCTCTTCCATGGGAGTAATATGTCCCGTTCCAATACAGGACCGGGGACAGGTTTTTATCCAATTCTCTTTGTGGTTCCAAAAAAAGAGGGAATGTTCCAACCTATTTTAGACCTCAAGAGTCTAAACAAGTTTCTCAGAGTTCCATCATTCAAGATGGAAACTATTCGTATCATTATTTCATTGATCTAGAAGGGTCCATTTTTGACTACCATGGTTTTAAGGGGTGCATATCTTCATATTCCTATCCACAGAAGATCATTACAAGTTCCTGAGGTTTGTCTTCCTGGACAAACATTTTCAGTTTGGGACTCTTCCTTTCGGTCTGGCCACGGCACCCAGAATTTTCATAAAGGTTCTGGGGGCTCTGTTGGTGGTTCTAAGACCACGTGGGACATTGCAGTGGCACCTTATCTGGACGATATTCTGATCCAGGCATCATCTTCTCAGCTGACAAGTTCTCTTACCGACATTGTTCTATCCTTCCTGAGGACTCATGGGTGGAAGGTAAATCTGGAAAAGAGTTCGCTAGTTCCACAGACAAGGGATCCTTTCTTGGGAACTCTAATTGACTCTCTATCCATGCAATTCTTTTGACGGAGGTCAGAAAATGTAAAGATTCTGAACACATGCCGAGCTCTTCAGACCAATCCTCGGCCGGTAGTGGCTCAGTGCATGGGGGTAATTGGATAGATGGTAGCGGCAATGGACATCATGCCATTTGCTCGGTTTCATCTCAGGCCTCTGCAACTGAACATGCTCAGATAGTGGCATGGAGATTATACAAATTTGTCTCCTCAAATAAATCTAGATCAGAAAACAAGCGACTCTCTTCTATGGTGGTTGTCACTGGATCATCTATCCCAGGGGACATGCTTCCACAGACCCTCTTGGGTGATAGTGACAATGGATACCAGCCTAATAGGCTGGGGAGCAGTCTGGAACCCCCTGAGGGCCCAGGGTGTAAGGACTCGAACAGAGTCTCTCCTTCCCTTCAATATCCTAGAGTTGAGAGCAATATTCACTGCGCTTCAGGTTAGACCTCAGTTGGCTTCGGCCAAATTCATTGGATTCCAGTCGAAAGACCATACGACTGTAGCTTACATCAATCATCAGGGAGGAACACGGAGTTCCTTGGCGATGACAGAAGTAACAAAGATACTTCAGTGGGCAGATTCTCACTCTTGTTCTCCGTCTGCGATCCACATCCCAGGTGTGGAAAACTGGGAAGCAGACTTTCTGAGCAGTCAGACTTTTCGTCCGGGAGAATGGGACCTCCATCCGGAGGTATTTGCCAACCTGATTCTCAGATGGGGCAGGCCAGAGTTAGATCTTATGGCGTCTTGTCAGAATGCTAAGCTTCTGAGATACGGGTCCAGGTCCAGGGATCCCCAGGCCAAGCTGATAGATGCCTTGGCAGTGCCTTGGTCTTTCAGCCTAGCTTATGTGTTCCCTCCATTTGCTCTTCTTCCCCGGGTGATTGCTCGAGTCAAACAGGAGAGGGCATCAGTGATCCTCATCACTCCTGCGTGGCCTAGCAGGACTTGGTTTGCCGACCTGGTGGACATGTCATCTCAGCCTCCATGGAAGCTTCCATTGAGGAAAGACATTCTCACTCGGGGACTTTTCCATCATCCGAATCTAGTTTCTATACAGCTAGCTGCTTGGAGATTGAACGCTTGATTTTATCTAAGCGAGGGTTTTCTGATTCGGTCATAGATACCTTGATTCAGACATGTAAGCCTATTACTAGAAAAAATTTACAGTAAATATCTTTATTGGTGCAAATCCAAGGGCTACTCATGGAGTAGGGTTAGGTTTCCCAGGATTCTGTCCTTTCTCCAAGACGGATTGGAGCAAGGGTTGTCAGCAGGTTCCTTAAAGGGACAGATTTCTGCTTTAACTATTTTGTTACACAAACGTCTGGCAGATGTTCCAGATGTTCATTCTTTTTGTCAGGCTCTGACTAGAGTCAGGCCTGTGTTTAGACCAATTTCTCCTCCTTGGAGTTTGAATTTAGTTCTTAAAGTTCTTCATGGGGTTCCTTTTGAACCTCTGCATTCCATAGATATTAAGTTATTATCTTGGAAAGTTTTATTTTTGGTTGCTATTTCTTCTGCTACACGAAGTATCTGAGCTTTAGGCTTTACATTGTGATTCACCTTATCTTATTTTTCATTCGAATAATATGGTGTTATGTACTAAACCTGGTTGTCTTCCTAGGGTTTTTTCAAATAAAATTATTAATCAGGAAATTGTTGTTCTTTCCTTGTGTCCTAATCCTTCCTCTAAGAAGGAGTGGCTGTTACATATTTTGGACGTGGTCCGTGCTTTGAAGTTTTCCTTACAGGCAACTAAGGATTTTAGTCAATCGTCTTCTCTGTTTGTTGTGTTTTCTGGGAAGCATAGGAGTCAGAAAGCTACGGCTACCTTTCTCTCTTTTTGGCTGAAGAGTATCATCCGTTTTGCATATGAGACTGCTGGACAGCAGCCTCCTGATCGAATTACGGCTTATTCCACTAGGGCTGTGGCTTCCTTCATGGACATTCCAAAATGATTCTGTTGAACAGTTTTGTAAAGCTGCAACTTGGTCTTCTCTTCACACTTTTTCCAAATTTTCCAAATTTGAAACTTTTGCCTTGTTTGGGGCTGTTTTTGGGAGAAAAGTTCTTCAAGCAGCGGTGCCTTACGTTTAGGTTCCCTGTCTTGTCCCTCCCTTTTCATCTGTGTACTATAGCTTTGGTATTGTATCCCACAAGTAAGGATGACATAAGTGGACTCATCGTAGAAAAGGAAATGTATACTTACCTGATAAATTTGTTTCTTTTACGATACGATGAGTCCACGGCCCACCCTGTTTTTTCTAAGACAGG
The DNA here is from genome assembly GCF_027579735.1 of Bombina bombina. Lineage (NCBI taxonomy): Eukaryota > Metazoa > Chordata > Amphibia > Anura > Bombinatoridae > Bombina > Bombina bombina. The sequence continues at coordinate 35,475,201 of NC_069503.1, forward strand.
TCTTTAATTTTGTTAAACTTCAGTCACCTCTGCACCTTGGCTTTTCCTTTCTCTTCCTAACTTCGGTCGAATAACTGGAGTGGGAGGGAAGGGAGGAGCTATATATACAGCTCTGCTGTGGTGCTCTTTGCCTCCTCCTGCTGACCAGGAGGTTATATCCCACAAGTAAGGATGAAATCCGTAAAAGAAACAAATTTATCAGGTAAGAATAAATTTCCTTTTTTAATTACTTAAGACACCTCAGCTATGGTTTGGCACTTTATGCATTTATATAAAGTTCTAAATATATGTATTGTACTTATATTTGCCATGAGTCAGGTTCATGTATTTCCTTTTGCAGATTGTCAGTTTCATATTTGGGGAAAGTTAATATTAAGAAATATTTTTCTTTCCTGGGGTTTAGTCTTTTTTTCAATTGACTACTTTGTTTCAAATTGCGGGCTGACTTAGGCTCGCGGGTGCGCCAAATGCTACACTTTATTGCGTCATTCTTGGTGTGAGAAAATTTTTGGTGCAAAAGGCACGTCTTTTGACGCAAGTTCATAATTTCCGGTGTCGTAATTGACGCAGAGGTTTCACACAGGGTTGCGTCATTAGTGATGCGAGTGTGTCATCTCTTCAATGTCCCAGGTAACCCTCCCACATGTCCATTATCTCAGGAAATGTGTCCATTTTAGCATTTTTAATGTAATAATACTCCTCAATTTTAAGAACCTCCGATAATTTTAGCTGCCACATAGTTAGAGAGGGGACCTCCTTTGATTTCCAGTTTCTGGCCAAAAGATATCTTGCACTATTTGTCATTATGTAGAATAATTTAATGCAATATTTAAGTTTGATTTTGGGTGGTCTATTTAGTAACCATATTGTAGGGTCTAGAGGTAGTTGAGTTTCTAATATGTCTTCTATTTCCCTATCGATACCTCTCCAGAAATTCTGGATTACGTTGCACCACCACCACATATGAGCAAGGTTACCATGCCCGTGACCACATCTCCAACACCGCTTGGACTTGTTATTGTACAGACGGTTTAATTTGACCGGAGATAGGTACCATCTATGTAATAGTTTTATATTAATTTCCTGCATAGAAAGAGATATAGAGGTCTTAGAGATATTTTGGTAAATCATGGAGCTTGTCTGGGGTAGTATAATTATACCTAGCTCATCTTCCCATTTTTTGAAATAGCAATGGGTGTGGGCCGGGAGATTTTGAGTTAATAGTTTATATATTGATGATAGGGTATGCGTTAACGGAGGGGCTCTGACACATAGGAGCTCGAAGTTGGTCAGGGGTCTAAGCATGTTCCTATATTGCTTATGGTGTGATATGTAGTAGTGAACCCTGGTGTACTGGAACCAATTGCGAAATAAGGTATAGCCCTTGTCATTTAAATCTTCTCTTGTTAAAACCTTTTCATTTAATGAAATATAATGAATTGGGATGTCCCTATAGTATGATAGTGGTAGATCTTCTGAGTTATGTATGCCCAGATTTAATTGTTCAGTGGCTATGATAGAGGTTAAGGGGGAGGGTTTTGAGGACATATATGGATTGGAAACTAATGTGATAGCCCATATTTTATATGTTTCTGATATCAGGTATGATTCAAAGTTAGTTTTGGGAATAGAAAAATTCAGGTCCCAGCACAGCCTCCCCAGATGTGGTTTTCCTGATATACTATGTTCTAGTTGAACCCATCTTTTGTGTTCATAGTTTATGCACCAATCCACAATCCTCTGAAGGAATATGGCTTGGTGATATTTCTCTACGTTAGGTATGCCCAGTCCTCCCTGGGATTTTGGGGTCTGCATAATTCTAGAGTTTATCCTCGGAGGCCTTCTGTACCATACGTAGTCGCTAAAAGCTTTCTGCATGGTGGAAATGTAGCTTTTGGGAATAGGGATCGGAAGAGCCTGCATAACATACAATAACCTAGGGAAAATGTTCATTTTCAGCACATTTATTCTGCCCAACCAAGATATTTTTTTAGAAAGCCACGATGAGAGGTCTCTAATTATGTTTTTTTGTAGTGGGATGTAATTTAGCTGGAATGTAGTCTCGAGTTGAGTGGTTAAGTCTATACATAAATAATGTAAGGAAAGGGGACACCAATTAAAGGGTATGAGGTTTTTAGAGCTTTTTAGTGTCGGTTCTTCTAAATTTTCATTCAAGACTTTGGTCTTTGCTGTATTGATTACAAAATTGGATAAAGCTTTAAATTTATCGAATTCACTTAACAATGGAGGAATCGAAGTTACAGGTTCTGATATGGTGAAAAGAATGTCGTCCGCAAATAGCGATATAGTGTATATTTTCGAATACCATTAATCATTAATTTACCGGTGGGGTTCGTATAGAGTGCAAAAATTCTATCCATTAGTTTAGGTCCCAAGCCCATGAACTTAAGGGTAGCCCCAAGGAAATCCAAGCCAACGGTCAAAGGCCTTTTCTGCATCTATTGACAACAAAATACCTGGAATGTTATTGTTTTGCATATATTGGATTAAATTTAGGGCCCTGACCGTGTTGTCTTTTGCCTCCCTTTTGGGGACGAATCCCACCTGGTCCTGATGTATTAAGTTTGGGAGTACAGAATTTAATCTAATAGCTAAAACCTTCGCATATATTTTTACATCTGTATTTATTAAAGAAATAGGCCTATAGTGAGAGGGATTATCCAAAGATTTTTTGGTCTTGGGGAGGAGAATAATGTGAGCTTCTAGGGATCTAGGAGAAAATTGTTTAGATTCATTGATATGATTAAAGTATGTGGTAACATGTGGGAGTAGATCTTCCTGAAACATTTTGTAGTATTGGTTACAAAAACCATCAGGACCAGGTGCTTTATTCACTGGGAGGTCCTTGATCACCTTCTTAATTTCCTCTAATGTTATGGGCTCTTCTAATTAGGATTGTTGGTCCTCTGAAAGGCACGGGAGCTTAAGTGATGTTAAATATGTGTTTATGTCATTTGTTTTATCTTCTTGATGGGGTAATCTGTTGTCTAGGTCACTATTTAAGTTATAAAGTTTTTTTAAATATTTGTGGAATATGTTGGATATTGCTTGTGTGGAATGATGCGTTTTGTTATTTTTATCTTTAATGCTAATGTAAGGATTCCGCTTCATGTTTTACCTATGCCTTTCCCATTCACCTTATGTATGGATTCCACTCCATGTTTTACCTATGCCTTTCCCATTCACCTGACTTCAGCCTTACCTGTACTTAAGGCATCAGCTGACTGCAGACAGGTGCTTAATTATTAAGTTTCTAGACTAGCTCTGAAGTCTGTCTGTTTTCCACTTGCTGTGTGTTTTTTTTTAAAACAAACCAGTCTGCTTTTCTTCCAATTTCTGAACCAGCTACTACCTTTGGATTACTTATTTTTACTGCCGGTTCATATGCTCATTTTGCCTACATAAACTTTTACAGAGGCGAGTTTTTCTTTTAAGCGTGCACGCTACAACAGAGACTTATTTCATACTGCAGTGTGTTTGCTGCCTTCTCCCTCTGAGTTGCTATCTCATTTGAGCCACTGAAGCTTTTCTCACACAGCGGACTTCAATCTCTCTTCCACTGCAACACAGTGCAACTCATCTACAAACAACCTCCCACGGACTAAGTACAAGGACATCTCAGAATTAATTCTGTTTCTATTTCACACCATCCGGTGACTGGGGGTAAGCACTGTAGTTACTTTAAGCTGTGCTGTACAAATAAACCTTGAACTTTGCTTTTCCCTGCTGCTCTACTGACCGCAAGACTATCAGCACATGTGTATACCATTCTGTGACAAACTAACTAACAGTGTCTAAAACTGAGAGTTACACTTCACACTGAACTGTTATATCTTACTCCAGCACTAATAGCAACACTACCTGCTTTCTGGAACTCTGCTTTTCTTTATCAAGATTTTTCATACTGGGAGCTAGCTGAACACTAAAGTTTGCTACTAAGAAATTGTTTTATTTTTTACATTTCTTCTGATCCAGCCTTTGTTTATGTTTATACTATTGCTGTGACATTCAACAGCATATGTGATTTACATCATTCGTTGCCAGACAAGTTTCTGATCTGCAATTCAATTACTTGAGAATAACAACTTCACTTAAAGCAGCTTGGTCTATGCTGTTCAATAGTCCATTTGCCAAAAGTGATACAAATCATTTATTTTGCATACTCTGCAGTTGTGATCCATCCTCACTCTCTACTAAATCATTACAGCTAAGAATATAATTTTTCTGTTGCTTTAGCCTCAGGTATCTCACCAGGGATCTACCTGGTTTATTTTGCCCTTCATAGTTCCATTGTTGAAGACGTAGTGCTTGTTTTTTTATGTTCCTTGTTTATGAGGGCTGCTAATTTGTCCCTTTCTTTTGGATGGCTAGTAGTAGGGCATGATCTGTGGGGTGTGTTTTATGCTGATTTTCTAAGGATTCTGAATTAGAGGTAATGTCCGCAATGTATTTGCGCCTTTTTTTACTATTGGATGCCTTAATGGCCATAAATTTGCCACGTATCACACATTTATGGGCTTCCCATAGGGACGCCGAAGAAAGCCCATCTATATTGTTATTCAAAAAATATTCCTTAAGGGAACCAGAGATTTGTTGAACGATAACAGGATCTGAAAGTAAATGGGCATCTAATTTCCAAATGTAGTCGTGTATAGGTTTAGAGGGCCAACATAACTCTCCAATGACCAAAGCATAGTCTGACCAGGTTATAGGCGTGATATGAGTGGAGTTAATATAGCAGTCCCACCACAATAATATATCTACCTTGTTTATCTCTTACCACCTCAATATCCTGGAATGGGATATTTTTAATCAAAATACCTATACCATGCTTTTTAGAATTCGTGTGGGATGTGTAGTAGCTGACTCCAAACCTAAGGTTAAATGTTGGTTCTTTTCCTCTACAGAAATGGGACTCTTGTATTAATATTATTATTATACTTTATTTATTAAGTGCCAACATATTCCGCAGCGCTGTCCATGGATACAATTAATTTAAATTAAACAATACAAGACTTGTAAGATACAGGACAAAATTTAAAAACACATACAGGAGGGATTGAGGGCCCTATTCCCGTGGGAACTTACAATCTAGAAGGTTAGGAGGTTGAGAAACAGGAGGTGAGGACTGCAAGATTGAGAAGGATGTTAATGCAGAGTTAGATGAGGGAAATGTTAGGTAAGTGAAATTAATTTATTATTGAGTTGGGTGGTAGGCTTCCCTGAACAGAAAAGTCTTCAGGGAGCATTTAAAGGAAGAAAGATTAGGGCAAAGCCTGACAGCACGAGGGAGAGTGTTCCAGAGGGTAGGTGCTGCTGCACGACAGAAGTCCTGCAGTCTAGCATGAGAGGAGGTGATAGTTGCGGATGCAAGGAGCAGGTCATTGTTGGATCTTAGTGGACGGGCTGGAGTATACTTGTGTATTAGAGAGGATAGGTAGAGGGGAGCGGCGTTGGTGAGAGTTTTGCATGTAATGGTGATAATTTTGAATTTAATTCTGCTGTGAATGGGGAGCAAATGAAGGGACTCACAGAGAGGTGCAGCAGATACAGATCGACGGGAAAGGTGGATCAGCCTGGCAGAGGCATTTAGGATGGATTGAAGGGGGGAGAGGCGGGAAAGAGGAAGGCCAGTGAGTAGGTTATTGCAGTAGTCAAGTCGGGAGATAACAAGGGAGTGGATTATTTGCTTTGTGGTGTCAGCGCTCAGAAAAGGGCGAATTTTGGAAATATTGCGTAGATGATTGCGGCAGGATGTAGAAAGCGATTGGATATGGGGGATGAAGGATAGGTTTGAGTCAAGTGTGACTCCGAAGCAGCGGACTTGGGGAGATGGGGAAATGGTGATACCGTCAACAGGGATAGAGAAGTCAGAAGTCGGCGTAGAGCTTGAGGGGGGATAAGAAGGAGCTCAGTCTTGGACAAGTTAATCTTTAGGTGGTGAGAGGCCATCCAGGAAGAAATAACAGATAAGCAGTTGCTGACATGAGAGAGGACAGAGGGAGAGAGAGCAGGGGTGGAGAGGTAGATCTGGGTGTCATCAGCATAGAGGTGATATTTGAAACCATAACTGTTGATAAGTTTACCCAGCGAAGAAGTATAGATGGAGAAGAGTAGAGGACCCAGAACAGATCCTTGAGGTACTCCAACAGACAGAGGCATAGGAGAAGAGTCGTTGCCGGCAAATGACACAGAAAAAGACCTGTGGGAAAGATAGGAGTTAAAAAAGCCAAAAGAGCTAAGGGTCTGTAGGAGGAGGGGGTGGTCAACTGTGTCGAAGGCAGCTGAGAGGTCAAGTAAGATGAGTATAGAGTAGTGGTCAATATTTTTAGCAGAGAGAAGATCGTTTGTGACCTTGGTAAGGGCAGTCTCAGTTGAGTGTTTTGGACGGAATCCAGATTGCAGTGGGTCAAGCAAGGAGTTGGGAGACAGGAAGTGGGTTAGGCGATTGTAAACCAGTTTTTCAAGGAGTTTTGATGTTAGTGGAAGCAGTGATATGGGGCGGTAGCTTTCAGGAGAATTAGGGACGAGGGAGGGTTTTTTGAGTATGGGAGTCACTTTTGCGTGTTTGAAAGAAGATGGGAATGAGTCGTTAGAGAGAGATAGGTTGAAGATGTGGGTAAGAGCAGGAGTGAGGGTGGAAGATAGGGAGGGAATTAGATAGGAAGGGATAGGGTCGAGTGGGCAGGTAGTGAGGCGTGAGGAAGATAGTAAGGAAGAAACTTCATTCTCAGTGGTTGAACAGAAGTTACAGAGGGTGGCAGAGGGAGTAATTGGGCCTGTTGTTGGAGTATTGCAGGTTGGTGTTGGGATGTTGCTTCGGATAGTATGTGTTTTGTTTAAAAAGTAGTCTGCCAGGCAGTCTGAGCACTAAAGACAGGCAGGGGTGGTGGAGCAGGTGGGTAGATGAGAGAGTTAAAGGTGGAGAAGAGTCGTTTAGGGTTTGAGGAAAGAGTAGATATGAGAGAAGAGAAGTAAGTTTGCTTGGCTAAGTGAAGGGCGGAAGTGTATGAACGAAGAATAAACTTATAGTGTATGAAATCGGGTTCAGAGTGAGTTTTCCTCCAGACATGTACGGGAGCATTTTTGCAAATAGCGTGTTTGCTGAGCATGCCAGGGCTGTAACTGACAGTGTGGTGTTTTGTACAGCTGAGGAGGGGGAGTTTTGTTATAGTGGGCTGTAGCGAGATCAGGGCAGGTTATAGTGGAGGTGTGAGGGAGGAGATTTTGAATGATTTTTGAAAATTGGAGCGGATCCACAGCATGTGTATTTCTACAGGTGTGGGGGCGGGATGGAGAAGTGGGTTTAGCTGTTGCATTAATATTATAGGTGACTAGGTGATGGTCTGAAATGGGAAAAGGGTGACAGGTGGTGTCAGATATAGAGCAGAGGACAGGTGGTGTCCATCACGGTGAGTCGGGAATAGGGTGGATTGTGAGAGACGGAAGGAGGATGTGAGTGAAAGAAGTCTAGAGGCAGCAGGGGCAGATGGTTATCAATGAGAATGTTGAAGTCCCCAAGAATTAGGGTTGGTATATTTAAAGAGAGAAAGTGAGGAAGCCAGGCAGCAAAGTTGTCAAAGAATTGGGAGGTTGGTCCAGGAGGGTGATAGATGACTGCCACTTTTAGGGATAGAGGGGAGAACAGGCGATGGCAGTGGACTTCAAAGGAGGAGAAGGAAAGAGATGGGATTGGAGGTAGGTATTGATAGGTGCAGGAGGGGGAGAGCAGGATGCCAACACCGTCGCCACGTTTCTCACCTTGCCTAGGGGTATGGCTAAAGTAAAGACCACCGTGTGTGAGAGCAGCAATGGAAACAGTGTCAGAACGAGATAGTCAGGTTTCTGTAATTGCTAAAATGGTGAAAGCATTTGATATAAACAGGTCATGAATTGTTCTAAGTTTGTTGCAGACAGAGCGAGAGTTCCATAGTACGCAGGTGAAAGGAGTGTATGCGTGTGGGATGCATTGGATGGAAATGAGGTTATGTGTGTTGCTTTTATTAAAGTTTCTATATGGAGTGTGAGATTGGGTAATGGTGGGAATGTGGGTGGGCCCAGGATTTGGAGATATGTCGCCTGATGCTAATAGCATCAAGATGGAAAGTAAGAGTAGGTGAGAATGAGATTTATAGCATTGGGGGCATTTATGTGAGGTGGTGCAGTTTAGTGACATAGATTTTAAAGTAGAAAGTAGTTTGTGAGAGCTAAGGTATTGAGAGGAAAGGAGAGAGGGGCCTGTATAAACTGTGTGGAGAAGGGTACGGTATGAGCATTTGAGCCTGCGTGTGGAATAGACCTGAGACTGTTAAAAGAAAAAGCAGTTCTGAAAACCTAGCAGAATGTTAAGTGCAAAAGATTTTTTGAATTAAAAATATTTTGCTTGCCTCAAATCTTTCTCAAATCTTGTTCAATTCTTGTCTAATTCTCAGCGCTGTCACTTAAAGATGGGAGCTTAGAGAGATGGAATACTCTGAAAATGCTCAGGCCCCAGCTAACGCTCTCCCCTAACTGGTCCTAAATTTATAAGGCTACAGCAGACAGCTGAGTTTAATTGATTGGAGACAGGGAGATAAGTTACACCCAGGTGAGAAGACTAAGAATTGCTACAAGATCAGAGGAGTAGATTCAAGAAAGAAAATTGGGTGGGGATTAATTAATTAATTAAGCAAAGTTTGATAAGGATATGCACATGCTGGCGACAGGAAAGAGCAGATTAATAGCGTGGACAGTTGGATCTATAGAGTTACAAAACAGTGTTTAAATCCAGCAAAGACACAGGGTTTTAAAGGGACATACCAGGAGTTAAAAAACAGTGTTTAAATCCAGCAAAGACACAGGGTTTTAAAGGGACATACCAGGAGTTAAGAAACAGTGTTTAAATCCAGCAAAGACACAGGGTTTTAAAGGGACATACCAGGAGTTAAGAAACAGTGTTTAAATCCAGCAAAGACACAGGGTTTTAAAGGGACATACCAGGAGTTAAGAAACAGTGTTTAAATCCAGCAAAGACACAGGGTTTTAAAGGGACATACCAGGAGTTAAGAAACAGTGTTTAAAGCCAGCAAAGACACAGGGTTTTAAAGGGACATACCAGGAGTTAAGAAACAGTCGTCTAGATTTAGAGTTCTGCGTTAGCCGTCCAAACCAGCGTTAGGGGGTCCTAACGCTGGTTTTTACCCCCCGCTGGTATTTAGAGTCAGACAGGAAAGGGTCTAACACTCACTTTCCAGCCGCGACTTTTCCATACCGCAGATCCCCCTACGCCAATTGCGTATCCTATCTTTTCAATGGGATCTGTCTAATGCCGGTATTTAGAGTCTTGGCTGAATTGAGCGTTAGAAATCTAACGACAAGACTCCAGCAGCAGAGAAAAGCCAGGAGTTAAGTGCTTTCTGGGCTAACGCCGGTTCATAAAGCTCTTAACTACTGTGCTATAAAGTACACTAACACCCATAAACTACCTATGTACCCCTAAACCGAGGTCCCCCACATCGCCGCCACTCTATTAAATTTTTTTAACCCCTAATCTGCCGACCGCACACCGCCGCCACCTACATTATCCCTATGTACCCCTAATCTGCTGCCCCTAACATCGCCGACCCCTACATAATATTTATTAACCCCTAATCTGTCCCCCCCAACGTCGCCGCTACCTACCTACAATTATTAACCCCTAATCTGCCGACCGGACCTCACCGCTACTATAATAAAGTTATTAAACCCTAATCCGCCTCACTCCCGCCTCAAAAACCCTATATTAAATAGTATTAACCCCTAATCTGCCCTCCCTAACATTGCCGACACCTAACTTCAAGTATTAACCCCTAATCTGCCGACCGGACCTCGCCGCTACTCTAATAAATGTATTAACCCCTAAAGCTAAGTCTAACCCTAACACCCCCCCTAAGTTAAATATAATTTCTCCAACATAGGTGTGTCCGGTCCACGGCGTCATCCTTACTTGTGGGATATTCTCCTCCCCAACAGGAAATGGCAAAGAGCCCAGCAAAGCTGGTCACATGATCCCTCCTAGGCTCCGCCTACCCCAGTCATTCTCTTTGCCGTTGTACAGGCAACATCTCCACGGAGATGGCTTAGAGTTTTTTAGTGTTTAACTGTAGTTTTTATTATTCAATCAAGAGTTTGTTATTTTAAAATAGTGCTGGTATGTACTATTTACTCAGAAACAGAAAAGAGATGAAGATTTCTGTTTGTATGAGGAAAATGATTTTAGCACCGTAACTAAAATCCATGGCTGTTCCACACAGGACTGTTGAGAGCAATTAACTTCAGTTGGGGGAACAGTGTGCAGTCTCTTACTGCTTGAGGTATGACACATTCTAACAAGACGATGTAATGCTGGAAGCTGTCATTTTCCCTATGGGATCCGGTAAGCCATGTTTATTAAGATAGTAAATAAGGGCTTCACAAGGGCTTATTAAGACTGTGTAGACTTTTTCTGGGCTAAATCGATTCATTATTAACACATATTTAGCCTTGAGGAATCATTTATTCTGGGTATTTTGATATGATTATATCGGCAGGCACTGGTTTTGACACCTTATTCTTTAGGGGCTTTCCCTAATCATAGTCAGAGCCTCATTTTCGCGCCGGTATGGCGCACTTGTTTTTGAGGACAGCATGGCATGCAGCTGCATGTGTGTGGAGCTCTGATACATAGAAAAGTCTTTCTGAAGGCATCATTTGGTATCGTATTCCCCTTTGGGCTTGGTTGGGTCTCAGCAAAGCAGATTCCAGGGACTGTAAAGGGGTTAAATATAAAAACGGCTCCGGTTCCGTTATTTTAAGGGTTAAAGCTTCCAAATTTGGTGTGCAATACTTTTAAGGCTTTAAGACACTGTGGTGAAATTTTGGTGAATTTTGAACAATTCCTTCATACTTTTTCGCAATTGCAGTAATAAAGTGTGTTTAGTTTAAAATTTAAAGTGACAGTAACGGTTTTATTTTAAAACGTTTTTTGTGCTTTGTTATCAAGTTTATGCCTGTTTAACATGTCTGAACTACCAGATAGATTGTGTTCTGACTGTGGGGAAACCAAGGTTCCTTCTCATTTAACTATATGTATTTTATGTCATAAAATTTTTTAGTAAAAATGATGCCCAAGATGATTCCTCAAGTGAGGGGAGTAAGCATGGTACTGCATCATCCCCTCCTTCGTCTACACCAGTCTTGCCCATACAGGAGGCCCCTAGTACATCTAGTGCGCCAATACTCCTTACTATGCAACATTTAACGGCTGTAATGGATAATTCTATCAAAAACATTTTAGCCAATATGCCCACTTATCAGCGAAAGCGCGACTGCTCTGTTTTAGAAAATTCTGTAGAGCATGAGAACGCTGATGATATGGTTTCTGAAGGGCCCCTACACCAGTCTGAGGGGGCCAGGGAGGTTTTGTCTGAGGGAGAAATTTCAGATTCAGGAAACATTTCTCAACAAGCTGAACCTAATGTGATTACTTTTAAATTTAAGTTGGAACATCTCCGCGCTCTGCTTAAGGAGGTGTTATCCAATTTGGATGATTGTGATTATCTGGTCATTCCAGAACCACTATGTAAAATGGAAAAGTTCTTAGAGGCCCCGGGGCCCCCCGAAGCTTTTCCTATATCCAAGCGGGTGGCGTACATTGTTAGTAAAGAATGGGACAGGCCCGGTATACCTTTAGTACCTCCCCCCATATTTATAAAATTGTTTTCCTATAGTCGACCCCAGAAAGGACTGATGGCAGACAGTCCCCAAGGTCGAGGGGGCGGTTTCTACTCTACACAAGCGCGCCACTATACCCATAGAAGATAGTTGTGCTTTCCAAGATCCTATGGATAAAAAATTAGAAGGTCTGCTAAAGATGTTTGTTCAGCAAGGTTCCCTTCTACAACCAATTGCATGCATTGTCCCTGTCACTGCAGCCGCGTGTTTCTAGTTTGATGAGCTAGGAAAGGCGATTATTAGTAATTCTTCTTCTTATGAGGAGATTATGGACAGAATTCGTGCTCTTAAATTGGCTAATTCTTTCACCCTAGACGCCACCTTGCAATTGGCTAGGTTAGCGGCGAAAAAATTCTGGGTTTGCTATTGTGGCGCAGAGCGCTTTGGTTAAAATCTTGGGCAGCGGATGCGTCTTCCAAGAACAAATTGCTTGACATTCCTTTCAAGGGGAAAACACTCTTTGGCCCTGACTTGAAAGAGATTATCTCTGATATCACTGGGGGCAAGGGCCACGCCCTTCCTCAGGATAGGTCTTTTCAAGACCAAAAATAAACCTAAGTTTCGTCCCTTTCGCAGAAACGGATCAGCCCCAAGGGCTACGTCCTCTAAGCAGGAAGGTAATACTTCTCAAGCCAATCCAGCCTGGAGACCTATGCAAGGCTGGAACAAAGGAAAGCAGGCCAGGAAACCTGCCACTGCTACCAAGACAGCATGAAATGCGGGCCCCCGATCCGGGACCGGATCTGGTGGGGGGCAGACTCTCTCTCTTCGCTCAGGCTGGGGCAAGAGATGTTCTGGATCCTTGGGCGCTAGAAATAGTCTCCCAAGGTTATTCTCTGGAGTTCAAGGGGCTTCCTCCAAGGGGGAGGTTCCACAGGTCTCAGTTGTCTTCAGACCACATAAGAAGACAGGCATTCTTACATTGGGTAGAAGACCTGCTAAAAATGGGAGTGATTCATCCTGTTCCATTAGGAGAACAAGGGATGGGGTTCTACTCCAATCTGTTCATAGTTCCCAAAAAAGAGGGAACGTTCAGACCAATCTTAGATCTCAAGATCTTGAACAAGTTTCTCAAGGTTCCATCGTTCAAGATGGAAACCATTCGAACACTTCTTCCTTCCATCCAGGAAGGTCAATTCATGACCAAGGTGGATTTCAAGGATGCGTTTCTACATATTCCTATCCACAAGGAACATCATCGGTTCCTAAGGTTTGCATTCCTGGACAAGCATTTCCAGTTCGTGGCGTTTTCTTTCGGATTAGCCACTGCTCCTAGGATTTTCTCATAGGTACTAGGGTCCCTTCTGGCGGTGCTAAGACCAAGGGGCATTGCTGTAGTACCTTACTTGGACGACATTCTGATTCGAGCGTCGTCCCTTCCTCAGGTAAAGGCTCACACGGACATTGTCCTGGCCTTTCTCAGATCTCACGGATGGAAAGTGAACGTGGAAAAGAGTTCTCTATCTCCGTCAACGAGGGTTCCCTTCTTGGGAACTATAATAGACTCCTTAGAAATGAGGATTTTTCTGACAGAAGCCAGAAAAACAAAACTTCTAGACTCTTGTCGGATACTTCATTCCGTTCCTCTTCCTTCCATAGCGCAGTGCATGGAAGTGATAGGTTTGATGGTAGCGGCAATGGACATAGTTCCTTTTGTGCGCATTCATCTAAGACCATTACAACTGTTCATGCTCAGTCAGTGGAATGGGGACTATTCAGACTTGTCTCCGAAGATACAAGTAAATCAGAGGACCAGAGACTCATTCCGTTGGTGGCTGTCCCTGGACAACCTGTCACGAGGGATGACCTTCCGCAGACCAGAGTGGGTCATTGTCACGACCGACGCCAGTCTGATGGGCTGGGGCGCGGTCTGGGGATCCCTGAAAGCTCAGGGTCTTTGGTCTCGGGTAGAATCTCTTCTACCGATAAATATTCTGGAACTGAGAGCGATATTCAATGCTCTCAAAGCTTGGCCTCAGCTAGCGAGGGCCAAGTTCATACATCAACCATCAGGGGGGAACAAGGAGTTCCCTAGCGATGGAAGAAGTGACCAAAATCATTCTATGGGCGGAGTCTCACTCCTGCCACCTGTCTGCTATCCACATCCCAGGAGTGGAAAATTGGGAAGCGGATTTTCTGAGTCGTCAGACATTGCATCCGGGGGAGTGGGAACTCCATCCGGAAATCTTTGCCCAAGTCACTCAACCGTGGGGCATTCCAGACATGGATCTGATGGCCTCTCGTCAGAACTTCAGAGTTCCTTACTACGGGTACAGATCCAGGGATCCCAAGGCGGCTCTAGTGGATGCACTAGTAGCACCTTGGACCTTCAAACTAGCTTATGTGTTCCCGCCGTTTCCTCTCATCCCCAGGCTGGTAGCCAGGATCAATCAGGAGAGGGCGTCGGTGATTTTGATAGCTCCTGCGTGGCCACGCAGGACTTGGTATGCAGATCTGGTGAATATGTCATCGGCTCCACCATGGAAGCTACCTTTGAGACGAGACCTTCTTGTTCTAGGTCCGTTCGACCCACTCCAGCTGACTGCTTGGAGATTGAACGCTTGATCTTATCAAAGCGAGGGTTCTCAGATTCTGTTATTAATACTCTTGTTCAGGCCTGAAAGCCTGTAACCAGAAAAATTACCACATAATTTGGTATATCTGTTGGTGTGAATCTGCAGGATTCCCTTGGGACAAGGTTAAGATTCCTAAGAGTCTATCCTTCCTTCGAGAAGGATTGGAAAAAGGATTATCTGCAAGTTCCTTGATGGGACAGATTTCTGCCTTGTCTGTGTTACTTCACAAAAAGCTGGCAGCTGTGCCAGATGTTCTAGCCTTTGTTCAGGCTCTGGTTAGAATCAAGCCTGTTTACAAAATTTTGACTCCTCCTTGGAGTCTCAACCTAGTTCTTTCAGTTCTTCAGGGGGTTCCGTTTGAACCCTTACATTCCGTTGATATTAAGTTATTATCTTGGAAAGTTTTGTTTTTGGTTGCAATTTCTTCTGCTAGAAGAGTTTCAGAATTATCTGCTCTGCAGTGTTCTTCTCCTTATCTGGTGTTCCATGCAGATAAGGTGGTTTTGCGTACTAAACCTGGTTTTCTTCCAAAAGTTGTTTCTAACAAAAACATTAACCAGGAGATAGTTGTGCCTTCTTTGTGTCCTAATCCAGTTTCAAAGAAGGAACGTTTGTTGCACAACTTGGATGTAGTTCGTGCTCTCAAATTTTACTTAGCAGCTACTAAGGATTCCAGACAAACTTTGTCTTTGTTGTTTATTCTGGTAAACGGAGAGGTCAAAAAGCAACTTCTACCTCTCTCTCCTTCTGGATTAAAAGCATTATCCGATTGGCTTATGAGACTGCCGGACGGCAGCCTCCTGAAAGAATCACAGCTCACTCCACTAGGGCTGTGGCTTCCACATGGGCCTTCAAGAACGAGGCTTCTGTTGATCAGATATGTAAGGCAGCGACTTGGTCTTCACTGCACACTTTTTCTAAATTTTACAAATTTGATACTTTTGCTTCTTCTGAGGCTATTTTTGGGAGAAAGGTTTTGCAAGCCGTGGTGCCTTCCATTTAGGTGACCTGATTTGCTCCCTCCCTTCATCCGTGTCCTAAAGCTTTGGTATTGGTTCCCACAAGTAAGGATGACGCCGTGGACCGGACACACCTATGTTGGAGAAAACAGAATTTATGTTTACCTGATAAATTACTTTCTCCAACGGTGTGTCCGGTCCACGGCCCGCCCTGGTTTTTTTAATCAGGTCTGATAATTTATTTTCTTTAACTACAGTCACCACGGTAACATATGGTTTCTCCTATGCAAATATTCCTCCTTAACGTCGGTCGAATGACTGGGGTAGGCGGAGCCTAGGAGGGATCATGTGACCAGCTTTGCTGGGCTCTTTGCCATTTCCTGTTGGGGAGGAGAATATCCCACAAGTAAGGATGACGCCGTGGACCGGACACACCGTTGGAGAAAGTAATTTATCAGGTAAACATAAATTCTGTTTTAAATCTAACTAAATAAAATAAATCTTATTAAATAAATTATTCCTATTTAAAGCTAAATACTTACCTGTAAAATAAACCCTAATATAGCTACAATATAAATTATAATTATATTGTAGCTATTTTAGGATTAATATTTATTTTACAGGCAACTTTGTACTTATTTTAACCAGGTACAATAGCTATTAAATAGTTAATAACTATTTAATAGCTACCTAGATAAAATAATTACAAAATTACCTGTAAAATAAATCCTAACCTAAGTTACAATTAAACCTAACACTACACTATCAATAAATTAATTAAATAAACTGCCTACAATTATCTACAATTAAATCAACTAAACTAAATTACAAAAAATAAAAAAAGATTACAAGAATTTTAAACTAATTACTCTAAGCCCCCTAAAAAAATTAACAAAGCCCCCCAAAATAAAAAAAAATGCCCTACCCTATTCTAAAATAAAAATTGTAAAGCTCTCTTACCTTACCAGCCCTTTTGCAGGGCATGCCCCAAAGAATTCTGCTCTTTTGCCTGTAAAAAAAACCATACAATACATAATTAATTAATTAATTAAGCAAAGTTTGATAAGGATATGCACATGCTGGGGACAGGAAAGAGCAGATTAATGGAGTAGACAGTTGGTTCTATAGAGTTAAAAAAACAGTGTTTAAATCCAGCAAAGACACAGGGTTTTAAAGGGACATATCAGGAGTTAAGAAACAGTGTTTAAATCCAGCAAAGACACAGGGTTTTAAAGGGACATACCAGGAGTTAAGAAACAGTGTTTAAATCCAGCAAAGACACAGGGTTTTAAAGGGACATACCAGGAGTTAAAAACAGTGTTTAAATCCAGCAAAGACACAGGGTTTTAAAGGGACATACCAGGAGTTAAGAAACAGTGTTTAAATCCAGCAAAGACACAGGGTTTTAAAGGGACATACCAGGAGTTAAAAACAGTGTTTAAATCCAGCAAAGACACAGGGTTTTAAAGGGACATACCAGGAGTTAAGAAACAGTGTTTAAATCCAGCAAAGACACAGGGTTTTAAAGGGACATACCAGGAGTTAAAAACAGTGTTTAAATCCAGCAAAGACACAGGGTTTTAAAGGGACATACCAGGAGTTAAGAAACAGTGTTTAAATCCAGTAGACACCTCATGCTTTGGGGCTGTTTCTCTGCAAAGGGAACAGGACGACTGATCCATGTACATGAAAGAATGAATAGGGCCATGTATCGTGAGATTTTGAGTGCAAACCTCCTTCCATCAGCAAGGACATTGAAGATGAAACGTGGCTGGGTCTTTCAGCATGACAATTGAATGATCCCAAACACACCGCCCGGGCAACGAAGGAGTGGCTTCGTAAGAATCATTTCAAGGTCCTGGAGTGGCCTAGCCAGTCTCCAGATCTCAACCCCATAGAAAACCTTTGGAGGGAGTTGAAAGTCTGTGTTGCCCAGCGACAGCCCCAAAACATCACTGCTCTAGAGGAGATCTGCATGCAGGAATTGGCCAACATACCAGCAACAGTGTGTGACAACAATGTGATTATCTGGATTTGTTTCCACATTTTGTCTCTCATAGTTGAGGTATACCTATGATGAAAAGTACAGGCCTCTCTCATCTTCTTAAGTGGGGGAACTTGCACAATTGGTGGCTGACTAAATACTTTTTTGCCCCACTGTATAAGGAGGTGTTTCTTCCCTTTTTCTTTTCTCTCTCTCTCTCTCTCTCTCTCTCTCTCTCTCTCTCTCTCTCTCTCTCTCTCTCTCTCTCTCCTGCTGCACTCTCTACCCCTCTCAAAGATTTTAATTCCAACCTCCATTACTTAACGCAAGATGAAGAATATACCCAATATCTTAAGAAATTCACCCCAGATGTTGTGGAGATGAAGAGAGGGGTGGCATGCTTATTTAATTAAAAAAAATAGATTTTAAAATAACTGAGCAGATTCAAGATCCAGAAGGCAGATTTTTAATTTTAAAAGTAGACGTTCAGGGCTCTTTGTATATCCTTTGTAATTTATATGCACCCAATGAATACAAGCCTATCTTCAGGGATCAGTTATTTGCCAGGTTAATAGAGTCTTCAGACTCCAAACTTATTTTGGGAGGAGACTTTAATTGTGTGTTCAACCCATACCTGGATCGACTAAGTAATTTAAACAGACAAAGATACCTAAAAGAGGCAAAAGTGATCTCTAATATCCCTAAAAATGTTAAACTTAGGGACATATGGAGACTTCAACATCCGTACAAAAAATCCTTTACATGCGAATCTATGATGTTTAAAACATTCTCAAGATTGACATGTTCCTTATACATGAGTCTTTCCTGGGTGTTGAAGTCTCCTCTACAATTGCAGATATAATTTTTTCAGACCATGCTGTGATCTCTCTTACTATTCAAATCACCTCTAACTGGAAGGGACAATCAGGGAAGTTCTTTTTTTCCCTCCTTTTTGCAATCCAATATAAAATTCAGGAACTGGATGTCACATAAATGGAGAGAGTATAAAAGCTGAAATTCTGAATATCTGTTTACAACAGAAACATTCTGGGAGGCGGCCAAGGCCGTCCTCAGAGGAGAGGTCATCGCTTATATGTCTAAAAGGAAAATAAATATTACCAAAAGAGAGGTTCAATTAGCTAATCAACTTAAGAACAACTATACAAAATATATAGCTAATCCTTCTAGAGAGCACTGGCTGACATATCAAATATCTAAAAATAAAAGAGAAATCTTTCTTAACCAACAAACAATACAACGAGATATTAAAAACAATGCAGCCTTTAATAGGTTCTCCCCAAAATCTGCAAAAATGTTAGCAAGAATAGCTAAATCTAAGAAAAGGAATAATTTTATTGGTACAATTGTAACTGATGGCATCAAATTTACCTCCCCAAAGGAGATAATGACAAAATTCTACAAATTTTTCCAGGATACATACGCACCAGACCCTCTAGATGCAGAGGCTTAAAATAGTTTTTGGCGGAAATTTAAAATCCCAAAATTATCGCCAGATCAACTGTCGGTATTGAGTAGAGATATTTCTTTGGATGAGGTCACACAGGCCATTTGTAATGCAACAACCAGACAGAGTTGCCCCCTTTCCCCTCTTCTTTTCAACTTAGCACTAGAGTCACTTGCAGAGCTTTGCAGAATGTCACTAGATGGCATTTCACTTGGGGGTAAAAAGCATACCTTGTCTTTATATGCAGATGATATTCTCTTCTTTATGGGCAATACGAAATAAAACATACCTTGACTACTAGAGATCATTAATATTTATGGCAAATTCTTGGGATACAGAATTAATCTTCAGAAATCAGAACTCCTCTGGATAGTGGAAAAGAAAGATAGTCTTCGTGATAATCGTTTTACTCAAACAAATCAGAAAATTTATTTAGGCATCTTTCTATCGAAAATTCATAATGAATGGTATGACTTGAATTTTGTGTCTCTTTGGCAAAATGCTTTTAACTCTTACAGAACTGGTCCAGACTACATCTGACCCTCTCTGCTAGGATTGCACTTATTTGTCTAGAACTGTTATAGCTAATTTGCATGTATGGCTGCTTTTCTTGAGGGAATTTAATGGGGTTAGGATTTGGAGGGATTCACCAGTTTCCAATCAGCAATTACACCTGTTCACGGACGCGGTGGGTAGCGCTGGCTTTGGGGCTTATTTTAATGGTTTGTGGTGTGCGTCGGTTTGGCCAGAGGCATGGTACAACATGGGCTTAGTCAGGAATTTGACCCTCTTTGAGTTGTTCCCAATCTTAGTAGCCATTGAGTTGTGGTGGGATAGGTTGCAGAATAGGGCAGTAGTTTTTTGTTTTTTGGTGTGTTGTTTATGCTATCAATAGGCTTTCCACTAGTTCTCTACCTGTAGTTAACATACTGAGGCAGTTAGTGCTTAGATGCTTGCGGCATAACATTGCTTTTAGTGCTAGATATGTCCCTGGGGTTCATAATGGGATTGCCGATGCTCTATCACGATTTCAGTGGGCTAAGTTTAGGGAGTTGGCGCCAGAAGCGGTCAGTGAGGGTAGCACGTGTCCAACATATCTCAGGCAGGTGGTGAGTTCTGGGGAGCTGCGTTAAGACTGTTAAAAGGTTCACTGGCACCTAGGACTTGCCAGGCATACAGTGTTGCTTGGAGTGAGTGGGGTAACTTTCTAAATGTTTTCAATACCACATGGAGGACACCTTCGGTTCAATTATTCATTAGTTGGTTAGGTTCCCTGGAGGTAGTGGGTGTCTCTCCTGGGGCTATAGGAGGGAAGCCTGCGGTGGTTGCTTTCTTCTCTAAATTATACAGGGTGGAGGATGTGACTAAGATTTTTTTGATAGGACAACAGGTTAGGGAAGGGAGTGCGTAGGTTAGGGGGCAGATGGAAATATGTGAGGGAACCTATTACTAGGGTCAGGCTAGCGCAGTTGATGGATCAGTTGGACAGTGTTTGTAGCTTTGATTTTGAGACATTGTTGTTCTCTGTTGCATTTTCCTTGGCATACTTTGCAGCCCTTAGAATAAGCAAATTAGTGGCAAGATCCAAGAGCTTGCAGGGTTCAGGATTGTTAAGGGAATATGTGAGGTTGGAGGATCAGGCAGTCTTGGTATTGGTGGCGAGGTCAAAGATGGATCAGGCGGGGAGGGGTAGATGACTCAATTTGCTTTTGCAGGTGGAGCCATCTATCTGTTCTGTTGTTCTTTGCAAAAGGTTTGTTGCAATCAGGCCGGATGTCGGAGGGCCGTTTCCAGTGCACAAGGATGGGATGTATTTATCTCAGTTTCAGTTTTGGACAGTTTTATAAAGGGTAGTGCGCAGGTTGGGTTCGAACCCAGTGGTAGTGGCCCTCCATTCGTTCCACTTTGGGTTGGCCTTGTCTGGGCAGTCAGAGGGACAGATTAAGGCACTAGGGCGGTGGTCGTCAGGGCAATATAAGAAATATATCCGGCCCCTGAATCAGTATTAAGGGATGTATTGTTTGTCAGTTATTTGGTTCAGTTAGTCGTTAAATTTGGGGTTTGGGAGTTTTGGGGAAGCCAGGACCTTATGGTTTGTTGGTGTTCTTTTCAGGTCACATCTCAGATCGCAGAATGCAAGAGGATTTGGATTGTGGGCCACTCATACATACATTGGGCAGCTATTCAGGCTGCATCGCAGCCAGGAGGCCAGCAGCTGGGACTGCCGTCTGAAAAGATTTCTATTAGATGGTTAGGCAGGAGGGGTATGATGTGGACTCATTTGCCGGAGCAGGTTGCTGAAGCCAGGAGGAGATGGGGCAAGCCTTACGTTATTCTCCTTCATTTGGGAGGGAATGACGTGGGGACGATGCCAATGGGGGATCTATCAGATATAATAGTTTCGGACATCAGATGGCTTAAGACGCAGTTTCAAGGAGTGACCATTATTTGGTCGAATATTATCTCAAGGAATGTGTGGAGGCATATGGCTGCCAGGAAGGTGGGTTTCCGGGTAAAAATGAAACTCAGCAGGGATGTAAGTAGGGTTGTGCAAAAAAGTGGCAAGGCATTACAGTTCATAATGTGGCAGGCATTAAAGTTCATAATGTGGTAGGCATTAAAGTTCATAATGTGGCAAGCATTACAGTTCATAATATGGCAGGCATTATAGTTCATAATGTGGCAAGGCATTACAGTTCATAATTTGGCAGGCATTAAAGTTCATAATGTGGCAAGCATTAAAATTCATAATGTGGCAAGGCATTACAGTTCATAATGTGACAAGGCATTACAGTTCATAATGTGGCAGACATTAAAGTTCATAATGTGGCAAGGCATTACAGTTCATAATGTAGCAAGGCATTACAGTTCATAATGTGGCAGGCATTACAGTTCATAATGTGGCAGGCATTACAGTTCATAATGTGGCAGGCATTAAAGTTCATAATGTGGCAAGGCATTACAGCTGATAATGTGGCAGGCATTACAGTTTATAATGTGACAAAGCATTACAGTTCATATTAATGTGGCAGCACAATTATGCAGTGAAAGGGGTCCTCACTCTAGGATCATATTACAGTGCTGTGCTGTTGAATCAGTGTACTGTGTACTGTTAACTCAGTGATTCATTAGCAGAGCAGAGACCTCACTCTAGGATCATATTACAGACTGACTCACTGACTCAGGAAGTGATTCCCATTTACTTCCTGTGTAGCTGCGGCTGGGTGAGTGAGTCAGGCTGTGTGTATTGTGTGATAAAAAGTCACTTTCTAGTCTTCTTACATAGTTTATATATTGTTATAAATGTTGTTCTTATGTTAATGCTTGTTATTCATCTGCTTGTGCCAGGCAATAGGGAAGTAAGTGCTGTTCAACTCTTTGTGTTAGTGAAGGGTTAATACACACTGTGCTGCTCTCTGTGCTAGTGAAGGGTTAATACACACTGTGCAGCTCTCTGTGCCAGTGAAGGGTTAATACACACTGTGCTGCTCTCTGTGCTAGTGAAGGGTTAATACACACTGTGCTGCTCTCTGTGCTAGTGAAGGGTTAATACACACTGTGCTGCTCTCTGTGCTAGTTAAGGGTTAATACACACTGTGCTGCTCTCTGTGCTAGTGAAGGGTTAATACACACTGTGCTGCTCTCTGTGCTAGTAATGGGTTAATACTCACTGTGCTGCTCTCTGTGCTAGTGAAGGGTTAATACACATTGTGCTGCTCTCTGTGCCAGTGAAGGGTTAATACACACTGTGCTGCTCTCTGTGCCAGTGCATGGTTAATACACACTGTGCTGCTCTCTGTGCTAGTGAAGGGTTAATGCACACTGTGCTGCTCTCTGTGCCAGTGAAGGGTTAATACACATTGTGCTGCTCTCTGTGCCAGTGAAGGGTTAATACACACTGTGCTGCTCTCTGTGCCAGTGCATGGTTAATACACACTGTGCTGCTCTCTGTGCTAGTGAAGGGTTAATACACACTGTGCTGCTTTCTGTGATAGTGAAGGGTTAATACACACTGTGCTGCTCTATGTGCTAGTGATGGGTTAATACACACTGTGCTGCTCTCTGTGCTAGTGAAGGGTTAATACACACTGTGCTGCTCTCTGTGCTAGTGAAGGGTTAATACACACTGTGCTGCTCTCTGTGCTAGTGAAGGGTTAATATACACTGTGCAGCTATATGTGCTAGTGAAGGGTTAATACACACTGTGCTGCTCTTTGTGCTAGTGAAGGGTTAATACACACTGTGCTGCTCTCTGTGCTAGTGAAGGGTTGATACACACTGTGCAGCTCTCTGTGTTAGTGAAGGGTTGATACACACTGTGCTGCTCTATGTGCTAGTGAAGGGTTGATACACACTGTGCAGCTCTCTGTGCTAGTGAAGGGTTAATACACACTTTGCTGCTCTCTGTGCTAGTGAAGGGTTAATACACACTGTGCTGCTCTCTGTGCTAGTGAAGGGTTAATACACACTGTGCTGCTCTCTGTGTTAGTGAAGGGTTATTAAATACTGTGCTGCTCTCTGTGCTAGTGAAGGGGTTAATACACACTACGCAGCTCTCTGTGCTAGTGAAGGGTTAATATACACTGTGCTGCTCTCTGTGTTAGTGAAGGGTTAATACACACTGTGCTGCTCTCTGTGTTAGTGAAGGGTTAATACACACTGTCCTGCTCTCTGTGCTAGTGAAGGGTTAATACACACTGTGTTAGTGAAGGGTTAATACACACTGTGCTGCAGTGAAAGTCAAGTTAAATTCAGAGGAGCTTGCACTTGGCGCTTTGGTATTGTATCCCACAAGTAAAGGATGAATCCGTGGACTCCTCGTATCTTATAGAAGAAAAGTAAATTTATGCTTACCTGATAAATTGATTTCTTCTATGATACGACGAGTCCACGGCTCGCCCTGTCAATTTAAGACAGATTATATTTTTTTTGTTTAAAACTTCAGTCACCTCTGCACCTTTTAGTTTCTTCTTTTTCTTCCTATACCTTCGGTCGAATGACTGGGGGGTGGAGTCAAGGGGGGAGATATATAGACAGCTCTGCTGTGGTGCTCTTTGCCACTTCCTGTTAGCAGGAGGATAATATCTCACAAGTAAAGGATGAATCCGTGGACTCGTCGTATAATAGAAGAAATCAATTTATCAGGTAAGCATAAATTTACTTTATTTCCCTCTGAGATCTCCATGCTAGGCCCCCATTTTAGGGGCCTTGGAGATGTTTGTTCCCTGTTGGGGACACTGGGGCATAGTCTCCTTGGGCTTGTTTGGGGTTCCTCCCAGAACTGGGGATGGTTCGCGCCCTTCTCCCTGTGCTCATCCGCTTGTGCGGAGGTGATGTGGAGACCAGCCTTTGCTCGAATGGTTTTGACCTCAAGGTATCCCCTTGCCTTATTGTCCGGAGGCTGTTGGCGAGTCTAGAAGCTCTTGCGTCATAGCACAACTTTTTACTGCCATGGCTCCTTGGAGAGTGGGACTTCTTTTTGCTTAGGTCGGGACTTGCGAGTTTTTCTCGTTCTCCAGGTGATCTGGATATCGCATTTAGTATCCCCTGTAGTCTGGGTTGTTATTCAGATGGGGTGTTAAGTTAGCGGGTACTGTTTATCTAAACAGAAGGGAGTTTGGGCCTGTTCTTCCAGTTGCTGGGTTTCCTTCAGCATTTTCCCTTGTGGATCCCGTTGTGGATTGTTACCGGACCTTTAGGCTCCAGGGTTGATTTGGTGTTCCCCATTACCTGGAAACTTGGGCTATGTCCTTTTGCTCTGATTCTTGATCTGGTCTTGGTGGCCAGGTTTTTCTGAGTGTCGTTGCTCGTTTCCCTTAGTCAGCTTGCCTGTATCCATTCTATTTACTGCTTTGCTGGAGAATGGTGTCACTGATGCAGCTGTTGCACATTAATTGCATGTTTGCAGGCTAGTTTTCAGGGAAATCGCTTTCAGGTAGGATTGTTCTCTCCTTTACCCTGTCGCTTTGTGGCTTTTGGATGGTGCTGCCTGTTGGCCTGTTCCCCCTTCTTGGGTGAGACCTTAGTTTCCTTTTAGAGAGAGGTGGTCCTTTTCTTAAGGCTTCTCCTGGCTCAGGAGTTGGGACCTGTGAGTTCCCTAGCTGAGAAGGTTTCTTTCTTTCTCTAGATACGTTTCGTTCGGAGTCTTACTGGCTCTGTGTCAAGACTAAGTGGACCTTTTTGCTAGATCCTTTGGGTTTGCGGACCTGTTGTCTGTTATAAGGAGTCGGGTTGCACCCGTGCTCTGTTGGATTGGCTGTTGCCATTCTTTTGCTCATTTTGAGCCAGTTTTGGGGTGCTTCTGTTTCCCTGTTTCAGACCTACCATTGCTGGGGTTCGCACCCGGTTGAGAGTGGGTTCTGAGAGCCATTGTCATTTTCAGAGTCTAGGTGGGCTAGCTGGATGGCTCTTTGGTTACTCTGTACTTTAACAGACTGAGGGTTGCTAGTTTGTTCTCCTCAGCCTTTCTTCCTTTCGAGGTTGATATAATGAGCATCGCTTTGTGTCCCTTAAAGGGGATTAGCCACATTCGCATAGTAGCTAGCTGGCTGCCTAAGCTTACCAGCAGAAGGTCTAGGATTGCTCCATCTTGGGTTCGGGGGTGTCACTCCTTTTCTTGGGGGACCTTGTGGATGGGTAGGTCTTGCAACCTGGATTGCCTAGAAGGTGCCCTCTGTCTAGTAGTCTGGGAGCGTGTTCTGGACTTTGGTTTTTCGTCTGGGTCTACTACAAGTTTTTTGAAGCGGGATACTTCTGTATTCCCAGTTCAGGACTCTGTGAGGACTCCGTCCTCTGTTGTCCTTGGTGCTTTTACACGATGTTTGAGAGAATGTTTTCTCTGTTTATATGCCTGTTCCTACACTACCGGTTTCCTTGGTCTAGTCTTCCCTTGTTTGTCGGGTCCCATTTGGGGCTCGCTCTGAGGGGTTTTCTCTTTCTGGAAGTGACCTTCTGATCTTTTCCTTCATTTCTCCTGGCCTTCTCCCTTTGGGAGTTTAGGCTGGTGTTCCCTTCTTTAGTGAGGGGTGTGTGAGGAGGAACTGTCTGTTGGGAGATGGCGTCTCTTGGAGGCCTGTTGAGTTGAATCTGTTTTTGTGGTCCCTGGCTTGGCTCTGGACTACCTGCGGGTCTGTGTCATCAGGGCCTTTCCTTTCAAAGTTCTCTGCTTCAGACGAAGCTGGGGTTTTTTTGTGGGTAGTGGTTTCAGGCTTGGTGCCCTTAGTATGGGCCGCCTAATGTGCCCTCCCGTCTTGGCATTCAGTGTCCTCTATAGCTTGGGTATTGTTTTCCCAAAAGTAATGAATGCAGCTGTGGACTCTTTCCATTTAAGAAGAAAAACATAAATTATGCTTACCTGATAATTTTCTTCTGATGGAAAGAGTCCACAGCTCCCCACCCGTAATTTTTATGTGGGGCATCCTTGTTTATTCTTCTGGCACCTTTCACCCTGATATTTCTTCTACTGTTTCTTGTTCCTCGGCAGAATGACTGGGGGATGAGGGGATGGGAGGAGTATTTAAGCCTTTGGCTGGGGTGTATTTGCCTCCTCCTGGTGGCCAGGTTCTTTTTTCCCAAAAGTAATGAATGTAGCAGTGGACTATTTCCATCAGAAGAAAAGAACATTATTAGGTAAGCATAATTTATGTTTTTTGCTAGAAGAGCTTTATGGCTCAAATCATGGAATGCTTACATGGTATCTAAATCTAGGTTACTATCTCTATCATTCCAGGCTAATAATTTGTTTGGTTCCCAGTTCGATTCTATTATTTCCACTATTACTGGGGGGGGGGGATGGAGTTTTTGTGCACCAAGATAAAATTTCTAAGGGTAAATCTAAAACTTCTAATCGGTTTTGTTCCTTTCGTCAAAATAGGGAACCAAAAACCACTTCTTCCCTCTGGCTCCAATTGGAAACCATCTTTGAGTTGAAATAAATCCAAGCCTTATAAGAAACCAAAACCAGCCCCCAAGTCTGCATGAAGGTGCGGCCCTCAATTCAGTTCTGCTGGTGGGGGGCAGATTGAAATTATTTCAAGACGTTTGGGCAGGTTCCATTCAGAATCATTGGATTCAGAATATTGTTTCTCAGGGGTGTTGAATAGGTTTCAGAATAAGACCTGTGAGAAGATTTTTTCTCTCTCACGTTCCAACAAATCCTGTGAAAGCTCAGGACTTTCTGGAGGGTGTTTCAGATCTAGAGCTTTCAGAAGTAATTGTACCAGTTCCACTTCTGGAACAGGGTCTGGGTTTTTATTCAAATCTATTCATTGTCCAAAAGAAGGAAAATTCTTTCAGACCAGTTCTGGATCTGAAGTTTTTGAATCAATTTGTAAGGGTCCTAACTTTCAAGATGGTGTCTATAAGGACTATTCTGCCTTTTGTACAGCAAGGTCATTACATATCCTCAATAGACTTACAGGATGTGTATCTTCACATTCCGATTCATCCAGACCACTATCGGTTTCTGAGATTCTCTTTTCTAGACAAGGATTACCAATTTGTTGCTCTTCCGTTTGGCCTAGCAACAGCTCCAAGAATCTTTTCAAAGGTTCTCGGTGACCTTCTATCTGTAATCAGAGAGCAGGGTATTGCGGCGTTTCCTTATTTTAACAATATATTGGTTCTGGCTCAATCTTTTCATTTAGCAGAATCTCACAAGAATCAACTTGTGTTGTTTCTTCAAAAACATGGTTGGAGGATCAATGTACCAAAGAGTTTCTTGATTCCTCAGACAAGGGTCACCTTTTTAGGTTTCCAGATAGATACAGTGTCCATGACTATGTCTTTAACAGACAAGAGACAAATGAAATTGGTTTCTGCCTGTCGAAACCTTCAGTTTAGATCATTCCCTTCAGTGGCTATGTGCATGGCAATTTTAGGTCTCATGACTGCAGCATTGGACGTGATCCTCTTTGCTCGTTTTCATATGAGACCTCTGCAGCTTTGCATGCTGAATCAATGGTGCAGGGATTATACTCGGATATCACAGTTGATATACTTAAATGCCAACATTCAACTATCTCTGTCCTGGTGGTAGGACCATCATCGGATTCTTCAAGGGGCCCCTTTTGTTTGTCCTTCCTGGACTGTGATTTAAACAGATGCAAGTCTCACAGGTTGGGGAGCTGTCTGGGGGTCTCTGACAGCCCAAGGAGTTTGTAATCCTCAAAAGGCAAGGTTACCAATCAATATTTTAGAACTCTGTGCTATTTTCAGGGTTCTTCATGCTTGACCTCTATTAAAGAGAGAATCATTCATTCGTTTTCAGACAGACAATATCACAACTGTGGCATATGTCAATCATCAGGGGGGACTCTCAGTCCTTTAGCGATGAAAGAAGTATCTCAGATACTTTCTTGGGTGGAATCCAACTCCTGTCTAATTTCTGCAATACATATCACAGGTGTAGACAATTGGGAAGCGGATTATCTCAGCCGTCAGTCTTTACATCCAGGGGAGAGGTCTCTCCATCCAGATGTATTTTATCTGATTGTACAGATGTGGGGTCTTCCCGAAACAGATCGAATGGCTTCCCATCTAAACAAGAAGCTTCCCAGCTTCTTGTCCAGGTCCAGGGATCCTCAGGCGGAGATGGTGGATGGTGGATTACCATCCTGCTTACATTTTTCCGCCTCTAGTTCTTCTTCCAAAGGTGATTTACAAGATCATAATGGAACAGTCGCATGTGTTTCTGATAGCACCAGCATGGCCTCACAGGTTTTGGTATGCGGATCTTGTCCGGATGTCCAGTTGCCAACCATGGCCACATCTTTTAAGGCCAGACTTTCTGTCTCAAGGGCCATTTTTCCATCGGGATCTAAAATCTATAAATTTGAAGGTATGGAAATTGAATGCTTAGTCATAGAGGTTTCTCTGACTCAGTGATTAATACTATACTACAGGCTTGTAAGTCTTTTTCAAGGAAGATATATTATCGGGTTTGGAAAACCTATATTTCTTTCATGTAATTGGCAAGAGTCCATGAGCTAGTGACATGTGATATACAGTCCTACCAGGAGGGGCAAAGTTTCCCAAACCTCAAAATGCCTATAAATACACCCCTCACCGCACCCACAATTCAGTTTTACAAACTTTGTCTCCTATGGAGGTGGTGAAGTAAGTTTGTGCTAAGATTTCTACATTGATATGCGCTTCTCAGCATTGTTGAAGCCCAATTCCTCTCAGAGTACAGCGAATGTCAGAGGGATGTGAAGGGAGTATCACTTATTGAATTCGATGATTTCCCTAATGGGGGTCTATTTCATAAGTTCTCTGTTATCGGTCGTAGAGATTCATCTCCTACCTCCCTTTTCAGATCAACGATATACTCTCAATTTACCATTGCCTCTACTAATAACTGTTTTAGTACTGGTTTGGCTATCTGCTATATGTGGATGGGTGTCTTTTTTGGTAAGTATGTTTTCATTACTTAAGACACTCTCAGCTATGGTTTGGTACTTTATGCATTTATATAAAGTTTTAAATATATGTATTGTACTTATATTTGCCATGAGTCAGGTTCATGTATTTCCTTCTGCAAACTGTCAGTTTCATATTTGGGGAATGTAAACATTTTTAAGAAATTTATTTCTTACCTGGGGTTTAGTCTTTTTTTCAATTGACTACTTCTTACAATTGTGGGTATTAGGCCCGCGGGTGCGTCAAATGCTAACCTTTATTGCGTAATTTTTGGCGTGAGAAATTTTTGGCGCGAAAAAATAAGTTTATGACGCAACTTTGTCATTTCCGGCGTCATACGTGACGCCGAGACCTTTCACATGGCGGCGTCATTAGTGACGCAAGTGTGTCATTTCCGGTAATTTTTTCATTATTTCTATAACCCTTGTATGTTTGCCTCTTGCTTTTTGCTATCAGAGGCCTATGCTATTGCATTTTTTCCCATTCCTGAAACTGTCATATAAGGAAATAGATAATTTTGCTTTATATGTTTTTTCTCTTACATTGTGCAAGATGTCCCAATCTGATCCTGCCTCAGAAGTTTCTGCTGGAACATTGCTGCCTGACATCGGTTCTACCAAAACTAAGTGCATTTGTTGTAAAATTGTAGAAATTATTCCACCAAATGTCATTTGTAATAGTTGTCATGATAAACTTTTACATGCAGATAGTGTTTCCATCAGTAATAGTACATTGCCAGTTGCAGTTCCTTCAACTTCCAATGTGCATGATATACCTGTAAATTTGAAGGAGTTTGTTTCTGATTCTATTATGAAGGCTTTATCTGCATTTCCACCTTCTAATAAACGTAAAAGGTCTTTTAAATCTTCTCATTTAGCTGATGAAATTTCAAATGACCAACAACATAATAATTTATCCTCTTCTGATGAGGATCTATCTGATTCAGAAGATCCTTCCTCAGACATTGACACTGACAAATCTACTTATTTATTTAAAATAGAGTATATGCGTTCTTTATTAAAATAAGTGTTAATTACTTTGGATATTGAGGTAACCAGTCCTATTGACGTTCAGTCTAATAAATGTTTAAATGCTGTTTTTTAAACCTCCTGTGGTTTCTCCAGGGGTTTTTCCCATTCCTGAGGCTATTTCTGATATGATTTCTACGGAATGGAATAAGCCAGGTACTTCCTTTATTCCTTCTTCAAGGTTTAAGAGATTGTATCCTTTGCCAACAAAATCTATAGAGTTTTGGGAAAAGATCCCCAAAATTGATGGGGCTATTTCTACTCTTGCTAAACGTACCACTATTCCTATGGAAGATAGCACTTCCTTTAAGGATCCTTTAGATAGGAAGCTTGAATCTTATCTAAGGAAGGCCTATTTATATTCAGGTCATCTTCTTAGACCTGCTATTTCTTTGGCTGATGTTGCGGCTGCATCAACTTTCTGGTTGGAAAATTTAGCGCAACATGAATTGGATTCTGACATATCTAGTGTTGTTCGCTTACTGCAACATGCTAATCATTTTATTTGTGATGCCATTTTCGATATTATCAAAATTGATGTTAGATCCATGTCTTTAGCTGTATTAGCTAGAAGAGCTTTGTGACTTAAGTCTTGGAATGCTGATATGACATCTAAATTTAGATTACTATATCTTTCTTTCCAAGGTAATAATTTATTTGGTTCTCAGTTGGATTCTATTATTTCAACTATCACTGGGGGAAAAGGAGTTTTTTTGCCTCAGGATAAGAAACCTAAGGGTAAATCTAAGGCTTCTAACCGTTTTCGTTCCTTTCGTCAGAATAAGGAACAAAAACTCAATCCTCCCCCCAAGAAATCTGCTTCCAATTGGAAGCCTTCCTTAAATTGGAATAAATCCAAGCCATTTAGGAAACCAAAGTCAGCCCCTAAGTCCGCATGAAGGTGCGGCCCTCATTCCAGCTCAGCTGGTAGGGGGCAGATTAAGGTTTTTCAAGGATTTTTGGATAAAATCTGTCCAAAATCATTGGATTCAGAGCATTGTCTCTCAAGGGTATCAAATAGGATTCAGAGTAAGACCCCCTGTGAGAAGATTTTTTCTCTCACGCATCCCTGTAAATCCAGTAAAAGCTCAGGCTTTTCTGAAGTGTGTTTCAGACCTGGAGTCTTCAGGGGTAATTATGCCAGTTCCTCCTCAGGAACAAGGTCTGGGGTTTTATTCAAACCTATTCATTGTACCAAAGAAAGAAAATTTATTCAGACCTAAAAATTTTGAATCGTTATGTAAGAGTACCAGCTTTCAAGATGGTGACTATAAGGACTATTCTGCCTTTTGTTCAGCGAGGACATTATATGTCCACAATAGACTTGCAGGATGCATACCTTCATATTCCGATTCATCCAGAACACTATCAGTTTCTGAGATTCTCTTTTCTAGACAAGCATTACCAATTTGTTGCTCTTCCATTTGGCCTAGCAACAGCTCCAAGAATCTTTTCAAAGGTTCTGGGTGCCCTACAATCTGTAATCAGAGAACAGGTTATTGCGGTGTTTCCTTATTTGGACGATATCTTGGTACTAGCTCAGTCTTTACGTACTGCAGAATCTCACACGAATCAACTAGTGTTGTTTCTTCGGAAACATGGTTGGAGGATCAATTTACCAAAAAGTTTCTTGTTTCCTCAGACAAGGGTCACTTTTTTAGGCTTCCAGATAGATTCAGTGTCCATGACTCT
The DNA here is from genome assembly GCF_027579735.1 of Bombina bombina. Taxonomy (NCBI): domain Eukaryota; kingdom Metazoa; phylum Chordata; class Amphibia; order Anura; family Bombinatoridae; genus Bombina; species Bombina bombina. The sequence goes on from NC_069503.1 coordinate 35,507,075, forward strand.
GTCTCTAACAGACAAGAGACATTTAAAATTGGTCGCAGCATGCCGGCACCTTCAGTCTCAGTCATTCCCTTCAGTGGCTATGTGCATGGAAGTTTTAGGTCTCATGACTGCAGCATCAGACGCGATCCCCTTTGCTCATTTTCACATGAGACCTCTACAGCTTTCTATGCTGAATCAATGGTGCAGGGATTATACCAATTTATCACAATTAATATCCTTGAATCCCAATGTACGACACTCTCTGACATGGTGAATAGATCACCATCGTTTGGTTCAAGGGGCTTCTTTTGTTCGGCCAACCTGGACTGTGATATCAACAGATGCAAGTCTTTCAGGTTGGGGAGCTGTTTGGGGATCTCTGACCCCACAAGGGGTTTGGAAATCTCAAGAGGCGAGATTACCAATAAATATTTTAGAACTCTGTGCAATTCTCAGGGCTCTTCATTTCTGGCCTCTTCTAAAGAGAGAACCGTTCATTTGTTTTCAGACAGACAATATCACAACTGTGGCTTATGTCAATCATCAGGGTGGGACTCACAGTCCCCAAGCTTTGAAAGAAGTATGAACAAAACCACAAATGAGAGGGCGCTAAAAGCTAAGAAAAACCAACACACTTAATCAGAGTAAAGTTTGCATTAATAATTAAAATTACACCACAGCAGGTAATATATAAAGTTTACTACAAAAGAATAAATTATACAGTACAAGGGACGTCTCCCTACAATGCATATGATATAAGAAAAAAGGAGAAAATTTAATAATAAAACAGATGCTGTATGGAATACCACCCTAAAAATGTCAAAAAGAAAAAAATATAAAAATATCAAAAGATGTCAAAAAACAAAAAATTATTAAAAATACTACTAAGCAACTCTTTCTTCTACGTGTTTCACCCGTATAGCTGATCTTGAGAGAGCTCATACGGGTGAAACGTGTAGAAGAGAGTTGCTGACCCTGTCAAGAACTTTTAACTAGGTACCTAGTCGTATACCCGCGCGTGATATACGCTAAGAGCGGGGGTTGTTTCATATTACCAGTCCAGCTGATTTTCTTCTTGCCGGAATCCTGCTGCACATAGCTGCTCACAGCCGTCGGAGGTGAAAATCTCAGCCAGACGCTGACCAGAGTGGTAACGCTCTTGGTGAGGAAAAGGTTCCGGTAACGACTCTAAGTTTCCTGTCAAGTGTGAGCATCGGACACATAGCCTGTTCAAAAGTGTCACCGCAACTGGCGAGGAAAAGTTCCGGTAACGAGTATAGTCGTTTTGCCGAGTGTGAGTAATTGACATATAACCTGCTGTTAAGGTGAGAAGTGTGCATAATACAAAAACCAGTGATTGGCATACATATTTCACGAAGTCAATACCTATATATCTGAAGTGATATAAATACATCTTCCTAAACACAGAGTTGTATCTGCTGCCCATTTCATATATATTGAGGCGGTTTCCAGCATACATATCAGATTATGGGATTTTACAACTCCAATATGTGCTACTAACATCTGAAGATTAGATACAAATATATGGAGTAACTACTGCATTGTCACTTTAAATTTGCAACATTTGATTCTAATATCGACACAGACCGGATCCCATAACAACTAAAGAGGAACATTTGAAGCTTCCCCAGGTTGGCAATTCTTTTAGCCAGTAGTATTTTTAATCATTTTTTGTTTTTTGACATCTTTTGATATTTTTATATATATTGTTTTTCTTTTTGACATTTTTAGGGTGGTATTCCATACAGCATCTGTTTTATTATTACATTTTCTCCTTTTTTCTTATATCATATGCATTGTAGGGAGACGTCCCTTGAACTGTATAATTTATTCTTTTGTAATAAACTTTATATATTACCTGCTGTGGTGTAATTTTCATTATTAATGCAAAATTTACTCTGATTAAGTGTGTTGGTTTTTCTTAGCTTTTAGCGCCTTCTCATTTGTGGTTTTGTTCAGTTTCATTTTTTGCTATCTAGGGGAGGTGGCTGGAGAGTGGCTTAGTTTAACCTTTAGATTTTAGCGCTGTATTATCTCTTTTTTAATCTTATGAAAGGAGTATCTCAGAAACTTGCTTGGGCAGAATCCAGCTCCTGTCTAATCTCTGCGGTGCATATCCCAGGTGTAGACAATTAGGAGGCGGATTATCTCAGCTGCCAGACTTTACATCCAGGGGAGTGGTCTCTCCATCCAGATGTGTTTTCTCAGATTGTTCAGATGTGGGGTCTTCCAGAGATAGATCTCATGGCCTCTCATCTAATCAAGAAATTTCCCAGATATCTATCCAGGTCCAGGGATGTTCAGGCGGAAGCAGTGGATGCGTTGACAATTCCTTGGTGTTATCATCCTGCTTACATCTTCCTGCCTCTAGTTCTCCTTCCAAGAGTGATCTCCAAAATCATCATGGAACAGTCTTTTGTGTTGCTGGTGGCTCCAGCACGGCCACACAGGTTTTGGTATGCAGATCTGGTTCGGATGTCCAGTGGCCCGCCTTGGCCACTTCCGTTACGGCTGGACCTACTATCTCAAGGTCCGTTTTTCCATCAGGATCTCAAATCATTCAATTTGAAGGTATGGAAATTGAACGCTTAGTTCTAAGTCATAGAGGTTTCTCTGACTCAGTGATTAATACTGTTACAAGCTTGTAAATCTGTCTCTAGAAAGATTTATTATAGAGTTTGGAAGACTTACATTTCATGGTGTTCTTCTCATAAATTCTCCTGGCATTCTTTTAGAATTCCTAGAATTTTACAGTTTCTTCAGGATGGTTTGGATAAGGGTTTTTCTGCAAGTTCCTTGAAAGGACAAATCTCCGCTCTTTCTGTTTTATTTCACAGAAAGATTGCTATACTTCCTGATATACACTGTTTTGTACAGGCTCTAATTCGTATTAAGCCTGCCATTAAGTCAATTTCTCCTCCTTGGAGTCTTAATTTGGTTCTGAAGGCTTTACAGGCTCCTCCATTTGAACCTATGCATTCTTTGGACATTTAACTACTTTCTTGGAAAGTGTTATTTCTTTTGGCCATCTCTTCAGCTAGAAGAGTTTCTGAGTTATCTGCTCTTTCTTGTGAGTCTCCTTTTCTGATTTTTCATCAGGATAAGGCAGTTTTGCGGACTTCTTTTCAATTTTTACCTAAAGTTTTGAATTCTAACAACATTAGTAGAGAAATTGTTGTTCCTTCCTTATGTCCTAATCCTAATAATTCTTTGGAGAGATCCTTACATTCTTTGGATGTGGTAAGAGCTTTGAAATATTACGTGGAAGCTACTAAAAATTTCAGGAAGACTTCCAGTCTATTTGTTTTATTTTCTGGTCCTAGGAAAGGTCAGAAGGCTTCTGCTATTTCTCCAACATAGGTGTGTCCGGTCCACGGCGTCATCCTTACTTGCGGGATATTCTCCTCCCCAACAGGAAATGGCAAAGAGCCCAGCAAAGCTGGTCACATGATCCCTCCTAGGCTCCGCCTACCCCAGTCATTCTCTTTGCCGTTGTACAGGCAACATCTCCACGGAGATGGCTTAGAGTTTTTTAGTGTTTAACTGTAGTTTTTATTATTCAATCAAGAGTTTGTTATTTTAAAATAGTGCTGGTATGTACTATTTACTCAGAAACAGAAAAGAGATGAAGATTTCTGTTTGTATGAGGAAAATGATTTTAGCACCGTAACTAAAATCCATGGCTGTTCCACACAGGACTGTTGAGAGCAATTAACTTCAGTTGGGGGAACAGTGTGCAGTCTCTTACTGCTTGAGGTATGACACATTCTAACAAGACGATGTAATGCTGGAAGCTGTCATTTTCCCTATGGGATCCGGTAAGCCATGTTTATTAAGATAGTAAATAAGGGCTTCACAAGGGCTTATTAAGACTGTAGACTTTTTCTGGGCTAAATCGATTCATTATTAACACATATTTAGCCTTGAGGAATCATTTATTCTGGGTATTTTGATATGATTATATCGGCAGGCACTGTTTTTGACACCTTATTCTTTAGGGGCTTTCCCTAATCATAGTCAGAGCCTCATTTTCGCGCCGGTATGGCGCACTTGTTTTTGAGGACAGCATGGCATGCAGCTGCATGTGTGTGGAGCTCTGATACATAGAAAAGCTTTTCTGAAGGCATCATTTGGTATCGTATTCCCCTTTGGGCTTGGTTGGGTCTCAGCAAAGCAGATTCCAGGGACTGTAAAGGGGTTAAATATAAAAACGGCTCCGGTTCCGTTATTTTAAGGGTTAAAGCTTCCAAATTTGGTGTGCAATACTTTTAAGGCTTTAAGACACTGTGGTGAAATTTTGGTGAATTTTGAACAATTCCTTCATACTTTTTCGCAATTGCAGTAATAAAGTGTGTTTAGTTTAAAATTTAAAGTGACAGTAACGGTTTTATTTTAAAACGTTTTTTGTGCTTTGTTATCAAGTTTATGCCTGTTTAACATGTCTGAACTACCAGATAGATTGTGTTCTGACTGTGGGGAAACCAAGGTTCCTTCTCATTTAACTATGTATATTTTATGTCATAAAAAAATTTAGTAAAAATGATGCCCAAGATGATTCCTCAAGTGAGGGGAGTAAGCATGGTACTGCATCATCCCCTCCTTCGTTTACACCAGTCTTGCCCATACAGGAGGCCCCTAGTACATCTAGTGCGCCAATACTCCTTACTATGCAACATTTAACGGCTGTAATGGATAATTCTATCAAAAACATTTTAGCCAATATGCCCACTTATCAGTGAAAGCGCGACTGCTCTGTTTTAGAAAATTCTGTAGAGCATGAGAACGCTGATGATATGGTTTCTGAAGGGCCCCTACACCAGTCTGAGGGGGCCAGGGAGGTTTTGTCTGAGGGAGAAATTTCAGATTCAGGAAACATTTCTCAACAAGCTGAACCTGATGTGATTACTTTTAAATTTAAGTTGGAACATCTCCGCGCTCTGCTTAAGGAGGTGTTATCCAATTTGGATGATTGTGATTGTCTGGTCATTCCAGAACCACTATGTAAAATGGAAAAGTTCTTAGAGGCCCCGGGGCCCCCCGAAGCTTTTCCTATATCCAAGCGGGTGGCGTACATTGTTAGTAAAGAATGGGACAGGCCCGGTATACCTTTAGTACCTCCCCCCATATTTATAAAATTGTTTTCCTATAGTCGACCCCAGAAAGGACTGATGGCAGACAGTCCCCAAGGTCGAGGGGGCGGTTTCTACTCTACACAAGCGCGCCACTATACCCATAGAAGATAGTTGTGCTTTCCAAGATCCTATGGATAAAAAATTAGAAGGTCTGCTAAAGATGTTTGTTCAGCAAGGTTCCCTTCTACAACCAATTGCATGCATTGTCCCTGTCACTGCAGCCGCGTGTTTCTAGTTTGATGAGCTAGGAAAGGCGATTATTAGTAATTCTTCTTCTTATGAGGAGATTATGGACAGAATTCGTGCTCTTAAATTGGCTAATTCTTTCACCCTAGACGCCACCTTGCAATTGGCTAGGTTAGCGGCGAAAAAAAAAAAAAATTCTGGGTTTGCTATTGTGGCGCAGAGCGCTTTGGTTAAAATCTTGGGCAGCGGATGCGTCTTCCAAGAACAAATTGCTTGACATTCCTTTCAAGGGGAAAACACTCTTTGGCCCTGACTTGAAAGAGATTATCTCTGATATCACTGGGGGCAAGGGCCACGCCCTTCCTCAGGATAGGTCTTTTTAAGACCAAAAATAAACCTAAGTTTCGTCCCTTTCGCAGAAACGGATCAGCCCCAAGGGCTACGTCCTCTAAGCAGGAAGGTAATACTTCTCAAGCCAATCCAGCCTGGAGACCTATGCAAGGCTGGAACAAAGGAAAGCAGGCCAGGAAACCTGCTACTGCTACCAAGACAGCATGAAATGCGGGCCCCCGATCCGGGACCGGATCTGGTGGGGGGCAGACTCTCTCTCTTCGCTCAGGCTGGGGCAAGAGATGTTCTGGATCCTTGGGCGCTAGAAATAGTCTCCCAAGGTTATTCTCTGGAGTTCAAGGGGCTTCCTCCAAGGGGGAGGTTCCACAGGTCTCAGTTGTCTTCAGACCACATAAGAAGACAGGCATTCTTACATTGGGTAGAAGACCTGTTAAAAATGGGAGTGATTCATCCTGTTCCATTAAGAGAACAAGGGATGGGGTTCTACTCCAATCTGTTCATAGTTCCCAAAAAAAGAGGGAACGTTCAGACCAATCTTAGATCTCAAGATCTTAAACAAGTTTCTCAAGGTTCCATCGTTCAAGATGGAAACCATTCGAACTATTCTTCCTTCCATCCAGGAAGGTGAATTCATGACCACAGTGGATTTAAAGGATGCGTATCTACATATTCCTATCCACAAGGAACATCATCGGTTCCTAAGGTTCGCATTCCTGGACAAGCATTACCAGTTCGTGGCGCTTCCTTTCGGATTAGCCACTGCTCCAAGGATTTTCACAAAGGTACTAGGGTCCCTTCTAGCTGTGCTAAGACCAAGGGGCATTGCGGTAGTACCTTACTTGGACGACATTCTGATTCAAGTGTCGTCCCTTCCTCAAGCAAAGGCTCACACGGACATTGTCCTGACCTTTCTCAGATCTCACGGATGGAAAGTGAACGTGGAAAAGAGTTCTCTATCTCCGTCAACAAGGGTTCCCTTCTTGGGAACAATAATAGACTCCTTAGAAATGAGGATTTTTCTGACAGAGGCCAGAAAAACAAAACTTCTAGACTCTTGTCGGATACTTCATTCCGTTCCTCTTCCTTCCATAGCGCAGTGCATGGAAGTGATCGGTTTGATGGTAGCGGCAATGGACATAGTTCCTTTTGCGCGCATTCATCTAAGACCATTACAACTGTGCATGCTCAGTCAGTGGAATGGGGACTATACAGACTTGTCTCCGAAGATACAAGTAAATCAGAGGACCAGAGACTCACTCCGTTGGTGGCTGTCCCTGGACAACCTGTCACAAGGGATGACCTTCCGCAGACCAGAGTGGGTCATTGTCACGACCGACGCCAGTCTGATGGGCTGGGGCGCGGTCTGGGGATCCCTGAAAGCTCAGGGTCTTTGGTCTCGGGTAGAATCTCTTCTACCGATAAATATTCTGGAACTGAGAGCGATATTCAATGCTCTCAAAGCTTGGCCTCAGCTAGCGAGGGCCAAGTTCATACATCGACCATCAGGGGGGAACAAGGAGTTCCCTAGCGATGGAAGAAGTGACCAAAATCATTCTATGGGCGGAGTCTCACTCCTGCCACCTGTCTGCTATCCACATCCCAGGAGTGGAAAATTGGGAAGCGGATTTTCTGAGTCGTCAGACATTGCATCCGGGGGAGTGGGAACTCCATCCGGAAATCTTTGCCCAAGTCACTCAACCGTGGGGCATTCCAGACATGGATCTGATGGCCTCTCGTCAGAACTTCAGAGTTCCTTACTACGGGTACAGATCCAGGGATCCCAAGGCGGCTCTAGTGGATGCACTAGTAGCACCTTGGACCTTCAAACTAGCTTATGTGTTCCCGCCGTTTCCTCTCATCCCCAGGCTGGTAGCCAGGATCAATCAGGAGAGGGCGTCGGTGATTTTGATAGCTCCTGCGTGGCCACGCAGGACTTGGTATGCAGATCTGGTGAATATGTCATCGGCTCCACCATGGAAGCTACCTTTGAGACGAGACCTTCTTGTTCTAGGTCCGTTCGACCCACTCCAGCTGACTGCTTGGAGATTGAACGCTTGATCTTATCAAAGCGAGGGTTCTCAGATTCTGTTATTAATACTCTTGTTCAGGCCTGAAAGCCTGTAACCAGAAAAATTACCACATAATTTGGTATATCTGTTGGTGTGAATCTGCAGGATTCCCTTGGGACAAGGTTAAGATTCCTAAGAGTCTATCCTTCCTTCGAGAAGGATTGGAAAAAGGATTATCTGCAAGTTCCTTGATGGGACAGATTTCTGCCTTGTCTGTGTTACTTCACAAAAAGCTGGCAGCTGTGCCAGATGTTCTAGCCTTTGTTCAGGCTCTGGTTAGAATCAAGCCTGTTTACAAAATTTTGACTCCTCCTTGGAGTCTCAACCTAGTTCTTTCAGTTCTTTAGGGGGTTCCGTTTGAACCCTTACATTCCGTTGATATTAAGTTATTATCTTGGAAAGTTTTGTTTTTGGTTGCAATTTCTTCTGCTAGAAGAGTTTCAGAGTTATCTGCTCTGCAGTGTTCTCCGCCCTATCTGGTGTTCCATGCAGATAAGGTGGTTTTGCGTACTAAACCTGGTTTTCTTCCAAAAGTTGTTTCTAACAAAAACATTAACCAGGAGATAGTTGTGCCTTCTTTGTGTCCTAATCCAGTTTCAAAGAAGGAACGTTTGTTGCACAACTTGGATGTAGTTCGTGCTCTCAAATTTTACTTAGCAGCTACTAAGGATTTCAGACAAACTTTGTCTTTGTTTGTTGTTTATTCTGGTAAACGGAGAGGTCAAAAAGCAACTTCTACCTCTCTCTCCTTCTGGATTAAAAGCATTATCCGATTGGCTTATGAGACTGCCGGACGGCAGCCTCCTGAAAGAATCACAGCTCACTCCACTAGGGCTGTGGCTTCCACATGGGCCTTCAAGAACGAGGCTTCTGTTGATCAGATATGTAAGGCAGTGACTTGGTCTTCACTGCACACTTTTTCTAAATTTTACAAATTTGATACTTTTGCTTCTTCTGAGGCTATTTTTGGGAGAAAGGTTTTGCAAGCCGTGGTGCCTTCCATTTAGGTGACCTGATTTGCTCCCTCCCTTCATCCGTGTCCTAAAGCTTTGGTATTGGTTCCCACAAGTAAGGATGACGCCGTGGACCGGACACACCTATGTTGGAGAAAACAGAATTTATGTTTACCTGATAAATTACTTTCTCCAACGGTGTGTCCGGTCCACGGCCCGCCCTGGTTTTTTTTTTTTTTAATCAGGTCTGATAATTTATTTTCTTTAACTACAGTCACCACGGTAACATATGGTTTCTCCTATGCAAATATTCCTCCTTAACGTCGGTCGAATGACTGGGGTAGGCGGAGCCTAGGAGGGATCATGTGACCAGCTTTGCTGGGCTCTTTGCCATTTCCTGTTGGGGAGGAGAATATCCCGCAAGTAAGGATGACGCCGTGGACCGGACACACCGTTGGAGAAAGTAATTTATCAGGTAAACATAAATTCTGTTTTCCTTGGCTTATTGGTTGAAACTTTTGATTCATCAAGCTTATTTGGAGTCGGGTCAGGGCCCGCCTCAGAGAATTACAGCTCATTCTACTAGATCAGTCTCCACTTCGTGGGCTTTTAAGAATGAAGCTTCAGTTGATAAGATTTGCAAAGCGGCAACTTGGTCCTCTTTGCATACACTTACTAAATTCTACCGTTTTGATGTATTTGCTTCTTCGGAAGCAGTTTTTGGTAGAAAAGTTCTTCAGGCAGCTGTTTCAGTTTGATTCTTCTGCTTTTGATTTAAGTTTTTTTCTTTCAAAAATGAAAATAAACTTATTTTTTTGGGTTGTGGATTAATTTTTTTTCTGCGGAATATGGCTGTTTTTATTTTTATTCCCTCCCTCTCTAGTGACTCTTGAGTGGAAGATCCACATCTTGGGTATTGATATCCCATATGTCACTAGCTCATGGACTCTTGCCAATTACATGAAAGAAAACATAATTTATGTAAACTTACCTGATAAATTCATTTCTTTCATATTGGCAAGAGTCCATGAGGCCCACCCTTTTTATGGTGGTTATGATTTTTTGTATAAAGACAATTATTTCTAAATTTCCTTTGTTGATGCTTTCTACTCCTTTCTTTATCACCCCACTGCTTGGCTATTCGTTAAACTGAATTGTGGGTGTGGTGAGGGGTGTATTTATAGGCATTTTGAGGTTTGGGAAACTTTGCCCCTCCTGGTAGGATTGTATATCCCATATGTCACTAGCTCATGGACTCTTGCCAATATGAAAGAAATGAATTTATCAGGTAAGTTATTACATAAATTATGTTTTCAATATGTTTTTCTCATAAATTCTCTTAGCATTCTTTTAGAATTCCTAGAATTTTACTGTTCCTTCAGGATGGTTTGGATAAAGGTTTGTCTGCAAGTATTTTGAAGGGACAAAGCTCTGCTCTTTCTGTTTTATTTCATAGAAAGATTGCTAAACTTCCTTATATTCACTGTTTTGTTCAGGCTTTAGTTCGTATCAAACCTGTTGTAAAATCAATTTCTCCTCCTTGGAGTCTTAATTTGGTTTTGAATGCTTTGCGGACTCCTCCTTTTGAGCCTATGCATTCTTTGGATATTAAACTACTTTCTTGGCTATCTCTTCAGCTAGAAGAGTTTCTGAATTGTCTGCTCTCTCCTGTGAGTCTCCTTTTCTGATTTTCCATCAGGATAAAGCTGTTTTGTGGACTTTGTTTAAATTTCTTCCTAAGGTTGTGAACTCTAAAAACATTAGTAGGCAAATGGTTGTTCCTTCCTTGTCTCCTAATCCTAAGAATACTCTTGAAAGATCTTTACATTCTTTTGATGTTGTAAGAGCTTTGACATATGTCGAAGCTACTAAAGATTTGTTGTTGTTTTTTCTGGTCCTAGGAAAGGTCAGAAAGCCTCTGCCATTTCTTTGGCATCTTGGTTAAAGCTTTTGATTCACAAGGCTTATTTGGAGGTGGGGCAGTCTCCGCCTCAGAGGATTACGGCTCATTCTACTAGATCAGCCGCCACTTCTTGGGCTTTTAAGAATGAAGTTTCGGTTGATTAGATTTGCAAAGCAGCAACTTGGTCTTCTTTGCATACATTTACTAAATTTTACCATTTTGATGTATTTGCTTCTTCTAAAGAAGTCTTTGGTAGAAGAGTTCTTCAGACAGCTGTCTTAGTTTCATTCTTCTGCTTACGATTTAAGTTTTTCTTGTTATTTATAAGAAAGACTTATTCTTTTGTGGATTTAATTTTTTCAGCGGAAATAGCTGTTTTGATTTTATCCCTTCCTTTTCTAGTTACTCTTCTTTGGTCTTCCACTTCTTGGGTATTTCTATACCATACGTCACTAGCTCATGGACTCTTGACAATTACATGAAAGATAACATTATTTATGTAAGAACTTACCTGAAAAATTAATTAGTTTCATATTGGCAAGAGTCCATGAGGCCCACCCTTTTTTTTTTTTGTTTTATAATTTTTATTGGATGAAAAAGATGACAGTACATAGTAATGCATTTCAAATTACATTGGATACAGGTTAATATGCCATGTTGTGTATTGCACAGGCTTAACATCCAGTTTTTAACTTATATTTGATAGATTAGAAAACAACTTATACAACTTGATAAGAAAACAAAACAATAGTTGGTCACTTTAATTATGCTGAAACTATAGATTCATTTGCCCATCCCGATGTAAGGACATATTCACTATGCAGAGCTTGTGCCATATACTAAGGGGCTTCCCTCTCCCTTTTGCTACTGACTCTCTACTTAATTATATACAATACTCAATGTGTATGCATTCGTGTTTCCCAGTAAAACTTAATGTTATGAAACAATTCCATATCTTTTTTAATAAAGTAGCCGTATTCCTCTAGTTGGATCGTATGATTCATTAACGATTCCCAGGCCCCATATGTGGGGATTATTTGTGACTTCCAATTAGTGGCTATCAGAGATTTTGCTGTGTTTAAAGCTAACTGTACTAATTTCCTACGTATTTTACATGTACATTTTGGGAGTAGGTTTAGTAATGCTGTGGTAGGTTGGATTTGGAATTCATTGCTTTGATTACTGACGGATTTAATATAGTCCCCTATTTTTGACCAAAAAGGTTGTAGCTTGGTGCAGGACCACCAGATATGTATCATGGTGCCCCTACTACCACATCCCCTCCAGCACATATCAGAGGCTGTCGGGTATATTGTCCTTATTCTCGCTGGGGTGAGATACCACCTCGCCAGGATTTTGAAATTTTATTCTAGCACTTTAGCAGATGTCGAGGCCCACCCTTTTTATGCTGGTTATGATTTTTTTGTATAAAAGCACAATTACCGTATTTTTCGCACCATAAGACGCACCTGACCATAAGACGCACCTAGTTTTTAGAGGAGGAAAACAAGAAAAAAAATATTCTGAATCAAATGGTGTAGTAAACTATTTAATAAACTATAACAGAATAATAGAACAGTCAACAGTGGAATAAAGAACCATCATCAGTGTCATTAACAAATGAAGAGAGACTTTAAGCTTTTAAGTACTCTTCTAGTCTGTGTACCCCAAGAACTCTGAATCGCTAGAGTCAGAATTTAAGAAGCTGAGATCACAAACATCACTTTCTTCATCTTCAGCTAAGAAATCATCTTCGGTTCCATCCAAAGCATTGCTAATGCCACATTTTTTGAATGACTGTACAACGATTTCCTCCTTCACTGAGTGCCATGATGTTTTCACCCATTCACAAACTTGAGTGATAGAGGGCCTCTTCATTCGTCCAGTAGGTGTCAGATCATGATTACCAGCAGCCATCCATTTGTTCCACTCTTCTCGCATAAAGACCTTAAATGGTTTGTTGATTGAAACGTCAAGAGGTTGCAGCTGGCTGGTAAGACCGCCCGGAATTACAGCTAGATGAGTCTTTACTTCTTTAAAGCACTTTTTTGTAGTTTCGCTAATATGTGCTCTAAACTGGTCAAGCACTAATAAGGCAGGTTTTTTCAGAAGCCCTCCAGGACGTTTGCACCACACTTTTTCAAGCCATATTCTCATTCCATTTTCGTCCATCTATCCTTTCTCATGAACATGTACAACAACTCCTCTTGGAATCACTTCTTTTGGAAATGTTTTCCTTTTGAAAATTAACAGGGGTGGCAATTTGGTGCTGTCTGCACAGCAAGACAACACAACCGTGTAATGGGTTTTCTCGTGTCCGGAGGTTTTCACAGTGATAGTTTTGGCACCTTTCAGATCAACAGTCCTATTAGATGGCACATCAAAGGTTAGCGGCACTTCATCCATATTCCCAATCTGGCCAATTTCAAACTCATTTTTCTTCCTAGCATCAATTACAAATTTATGAAAAGACAGAATCTTATTTTCATATTCTTCTGGCATTTTTTGCGCAATTCTAGTTTTGGTGCGCATAGCAAGGCCACATCGCCTCATAAACCTGTAGCACCATGATGGTGATCCAGTAAAATCATGAATGCCATTCTCTACAGCAATGCGTTTGGCTTCATATATTATCATTTTTGTAGAGACTGATAAGCCATTATTCCGGTGATGTGTGATCCATTCTTTCATGGTCACGTCTAACTGTGGCCACTTTGCAGCATGCCCACGAAAAGTGTGCTTACTTTTATTTGCTTTTTGCAGCTGATCCTCCTGTTTTCTCCACTCTCTTATCATTTTTTCAGTTGGAGGTGGCCCAAAATGTCTCTCTGCTGCTCTGTTTCCATGCTCCTTTGCATATTTTACTACCTCTAGTTTAAAAGGAATCTTATATGCTATTCTTTTCTGCTTTATCATCTTTGTACCGGTATGTACGGGGGAGGTTTTCTGCAAGAAAATACAGTGATGAAAAAACTGTCAGTAACACACACACATTCGCTCCATAAGACATGTACACACTGTGATTGTGTTTGGTGAATAGCAGTGTTTTATGGAGGCTTTTAAAGTTTGAAATGAAATACCGTAAAGAATCTTGGATTTACCGTATACCGTACATACAGTAGATTTTGACTTCTGGACTTTCTGGGATGTACGGTAGTGCGCTACGGTGAGGATACATTTTGCCGCCCTCCACCCCGCCATGATTACCGGTACATACCATCTCCATTGCTAGTTAAAGGGATATCAAACACCATTTTTTTCTTTCATGATTCAGACAGAGCATGCAATGTTAAGCAAATTCGATTATCAATTTTGTTTCTTCTCTTGCTATCTGTATTTAAAAATTAGGACTGTAAGGTTAGGAGTCGTCTCATTTTTGATTCAGCACCTGAGTAGCTCTTGCTACCGTAATTGGTGGCTAAAATCAAACATACCGGTATGCCATATACAAATACGTTAAATAAATAAAGGGCTTTAATGTTTACGGTAACTACCGGTATATACGGTACCGGTAACATGTCATTAGGTGCCCTGGGGGGAACAATTTCTATTTCATGATGCCTGATGTGCCAAGGGGAGGGGGCTAACCCTAACCTAACCCTAATAACCCCAACCCTAATAACCCTAACCCTTAACCCTAATAACCTAAAACCCTAATCCCTAATAACCTAAACCCTAACCCCAAACCCTACATAACTCTAAACCCTAACCCTAATAACCTAAACCCCAAACCCTAACGCCAAACCCTAAACCCCAAGCCTAAACCCCAACCCTAAACTCAACCCTAACCCCAACCCTAAACCCCAACCTCAAACTCAACCCTAACCCTAAACCCCAACCCTAAACTCAACCCTAAACCCCAACCCTAACCTTAACCCTAAACCCTAACCATATCCCAAACCAAAACAAGAATATTCATATCACACACTGTAGTAGTGTATGATCGGTGGATGATGATGAAATGCACCTTAAGGGTATTAAATAGGGAGAAGTGTATGTGTTACGGTACTGTCAGGTCCTCTGTGTTGTGCCGGTCATGTGACACACTCCCTTCTCCTAGGGTAGCTAACAGAACTTGCCTTCGAACTGTCCAATTTTGGCCCCAGATGCAAAGCAGGTCAGGTTTATCAACATTTTATTGGAGCTTATTAAAATTGAAATCCATAGTGGCAAAAGACATCAGCGGACATGCTGGATGTTTTATGCCACTATTGATTTCAATTTTAATAAGCTAGGTACTGTAATCCGGTAATCAATATTAAATAGATTTATTTCAAACAGCTTCCATTACCTCGATCCAGACCGGTATTCATGATAAATCCATTTAAAGGATTCATGGCAGGCAGACACAAAATGAGAGGACAACCTGCCATGAATCCTTTGAATGGATTTATTATGAATATCGGTCCAGATCGAGGTAATAGAGGCTGTTTGAAATAAATATATTGGAAGTTAATTACCGGCTCCAATTGCCGTTTGTTTTTCACTTAACATGAGGGGGGCCAATCCTCTCACCTGTTGCTTTCAGAGTACTACGGTAGCTGCAGATCCCCGGGCCTTTACATAGGAGCTTCCGGTTCACTCAGTTCAGCCCCCAGGTAGACTGTGCAGCAATTCAGGATGATCGAGAGTAACCTAAACTGTCTTGAGGGTGCTTTTCCTCATTACGCCAGCTAAAAGTAAGACTCTACCTGAGCCACCCCCCAGACTGAGGCCTATAACACCCAGAGTAGGCGGAGAGGGGAACTGGTCTTCACTGACCATCAGAGATCATGCAGTGATCGGCAGCAACCAAAGTGAAATCTGCTAATAAGCCGGAGGGGATGCACACCTAGGAGACTTTGGAAGGTGCCGAGACAAGACCTGCTCGTCGACAGAAAGGCGTTCGCCACAACTGGCGATATACCCCAGCAGCCATGAGCACTACACCGCAAGCTCTGCACTCATCTACAGCATATCCATCAGCGGTATTCCTGAGACACGGACCCCCAACCGAGAGTGGAGTGACCGGCTTGGGCAAGCAGCAGCGGTGAGACAGTGGAGAGGAGGGGGAGGCGCCATCTTAGGCTTTATTGGAAAAAAGATTAAACTTCTTGCGCTATAAATCCAACAGCAAGGACCAGCACCACAGATGGATACTAGTTCCCTACAAACTATCAAAAGGAATATTGAAGTGAAAAAACAAGTACTGTGGGCGCCTTAAAAGGCAGGTCAAAAAAATATATGAGTTGATTATGTCCTAATACATATGAAAAAAATCTTTTAACAAATGATAGGTAAATGATCAAGAAAAAAACAACAGCCAATTGAAATTAATGTTAAAATATAATTTAATTAGACTTTACTAAATGTATTAAAAGAGTTGTAAGCGAAATAATTCATACAATGAGATAAATATAAAAAGGCAATACTAAATGTACATAAATAAATGCATAAAAACTTGTTTATATAAAATAAGTGATTCTCTGTAAGTGACCTATCTATGTAGAGAGAAGACCTCTAAAGACACTTCAAAATACTTAGCCTCTGCTGCAGACAGGGTTAAGGAAGCAAAAAAGCAGTACTAATGAGAGAAAACGAATCCTGTTGATTTAAGCAAAATAACAATGAGCTGCAACAATGATGCTCAATTCAATTTCAAAGTTTTAGGATTGGTGTAAAACGGCAATCCTGCGCAGGTTATAGCCGTGAAGAAATAGTACCTTAATTTGTTCAGGAGCTCCAAGTGTTTTTGTAATCCAGTGTAGCAGTTATACCGCCAGCATGAAACAGTTCTGGGAACCCTCTGTGTGTGATGGGAAGAAAGCCGCCAAGCTCCTCTCCCCTGCACACTCTGGAATTCCACCCTCAGCTGTGTGATGTCCGTTTGTTGCTTCAGTGTTTCCTGGAGTACGGTGTCCTTAGTGAGCCACAATAGTGTGAAGAAAGTAGTTCCGGAACTTTATTCCCCAAGGGAATAAAGCAGATTTGATAATAGAAGGAAATTGGAAAGTTGTTTAAATTTGAATAATAAAAGTGTAATTGTGACTTTGCTGTCCCTTTAATGTGTTTCTAATGACTTGTTTTACCAGTATATAAAATAGTATAATGTGTATGGGAAATGTCACCTTTAGCTTTATTTTTATGTAAAATAACTGTTTGCTGTTTGTAATTTATTTTCATTATTAAATTGTACTCAGCCTTTAAATGACCTGAGGCTCCGGCCCCTACTTAGCATATGCAGGAGTTCCCATTATATAAAAATATGAGTCTGTTATTGGCTGATAGCTGTCACATGGTACAGAACTACATTTATCAGAAAACAATCTACTGCTCTTTTTTATTTCATAGTAAGTTTTATTGCATTGTATTTTTATTATGCATCTGTGGTTTTGTAATTCTATATTTTATGGTCATTTTAAATGGACTGAATTTTCCAAAAGAACATCTCATTATATTATCACTCTATGTAAACACAAATTCTTTATTTTCCTAACTTTATCTAGGAAAACAATTGAAATTAACATTTAAGTGTTTTCTTTCATGTAATTGGCAAGAGCCCATGAGCTAGTGACGTATGGGATATACATTCCTACCAGGAGGGGTGTTACAGAAGCATTAGTTATTTTGTTGTGAAGAGCTTATTTCCCAGCAGCAATGCCTGAACCAGCAAGCCAGCGCCTAAGAAGGGCTCCAAGAAAACCGTAACAAGTATCATTTCATAAAGAGTTAACTCTTTTTTTTCAGCTTTTAGAAACTATTGTCTAATCACCTCTGGAGCCAGACTGCTAATTGATAAGATGAACTTGTAAACTTGTTATCTTAAGTACTGTAATCCTATTGTGGCCTGTCAAAGGACAGTGCTCTCTATCTAAATGTGTGATGGGGGATTTTGTGCTTCCCCCCCTCTCCCCCTGGGAGTGCCCTGTGTGCATGTAACCTTAATAAAAAGCAGGCTGGGCATCCCAGTCCTGAGTTCTTGTTTGACCCTCAATCGCAGCGTTGACTCGTTTTTGTGGGCAGAAGGGTATCCTAGCTGTACTGCAGCTAAGGGAGATTATTCTATATTTGCGAGACTCATATAGAATACTATGGAAAGCAGCTTCTCCCCTCTTTAGCAATAGGGATCCAGGCTACTAAGCGGTCCATCTCTCAGCGAGACTAAGGGTAACCGTAACATTTGGCGGCAGCGGCGGGATTTTCCTGGATTTCCTAGGAGAGGTACAGAACGGATGGAGAGCGCTTACGAAAAATTGAAGCGTACAACCCTAAAAGATTTACTTGAAAGCAGAGGGGGGTACGCCAGCAACCGCCCGAGGAGAGAGCTGATCGCAGAATTGACCGAACTGGATCAGAGCTTCACAATGGCGGAAACACCGACCACGATTAGTGACGAAAAAACCAGGATTGTTCGGGAAAGGCTCTCATTATACGGGCCGAACCCCTCCATGGAATTGGTACAGCAGTTGATGGCGGAGGCGGACGAGGATATACGAGAGACTCGAGCCCACGAACTCAACCTAGCGAACGCACACCGCAATGCTGAAGCCCCGCAGGTAATCATCCCTGTCGAAAATGCTGGGAGGCCCAAGATACCCTATGCGGCATTTCGTCCCTTCCTAGAGAGCGAGACAGGGATTGATGAATATTTGGCGGACTTCGAAAGGCAATGTGCCCTGCACCAGATTCCCAACAGAGAGTGGCCCACGATATTGTCTGGGAAACTATCCGGGCGAGCCCTGGAAGCCTTTCGTACTCTGGGTGCTGAGGAAGTGACACAGTATGAGCTAGTTAAGGAGACACTGTTGCGACGGTACGCTGTAACTCCGGACACGTATCGCCGACAGTTTCGGGGCACGGAAAAGAAGCCTAACGATACCCATATGGAATGGGCGCACCGAATGCGGAGAGCGGCAAATCACTGGCTGAGCGGAAGTAAAGCGGTGACTGGGGAGGAAATTTTACAATTGTTTCTCTTAGAACATTTTTATAATGGCATGGAACAGCAAGGGAAGGAATGGCTGCTAGACAGGCGGCCTTCTACCTTAGAAGAAGCAGCCAAATTGGCCGATGAACATTATGACTCCCGTCTTCACGAACCCATGAACTACCGAGCTCCAGCACGGGTCGAACCCAGAGAGGTTTACCGTGCACCCCCTCGTGCTGAATTCCGAGCCCCGGTGCCCACAGGGCCCGTCCGACACTCAGGACCACCCAATAACAGCTCTGAGCGTCCCAGACCGACTTGCCACCGATGCAAGCAACCAGGGCATTTCATGGCTAGCTGCCCCCTTAATACGCACCAGACACCCAGGAATTACAATTACCCCTCTGGGTCCTATCGTCCGGCCCGGGCCCTCTGTGTTAACCAAGAGGCCCCTATGGAGGGATATGTGGGGCCGCTTCACGAGGCAGACCCTGTATATGCTGCCTCAGATAACCGCCAGCACCATCGGCAGAGGGTATGGCTCGAGGGGCGATCTACCGAGGGATTGCGAGACACAGGGGCTACTATCACGCTGGTACAGAGTCATTTGGTGCCAGAGCACAAGCGATCCGGACAGACTGTGGCCGTTAGAGTGGCGGGGGGGGATGTGTACAAAATTCCAACAGCTAAAGTGCATCTTGATTGGGGAGCGGGAAAGGGGGCTGTGAACGTGGGCCTAATGGATAATTTACCTGCCGAAGTACTACTGGGCAACGATTTGGGCCCCATGACTTCTGCCTATGCTCCAGTATGCAACAACGAGGCGGACCCAGTGACTACACGGGCCCAAGCCCGGACGGAGCGAGAGCTCTCACCAGTGCGGGAGACACAGGTAAGACCTACCCCGACCTTGCCTGACAGGTTAGGCCCCATACCCTGGGACACCCCAGATGCTTTCAAGGCAGAGTCTAAGACTGACCCGACCTTACAAAAGTACCGGGAACGAGCAGAGACCGGAGGGGGCGGGGCAGATAACGAAACATTCTTATGGGAAAAAGGGAAACTATACCGCTGGACAGAGAAAAGGGGACAGCGTAGGCGACAGCTGGTAGTGCCCCACAAATACCGTCAAGAAATCCTCAAAATAGGCCACGACATCCCCTTAGCAGGCCACCTAGCCGTTACCCGTACCCTACACCGCATTACTCACACGTTCTTTTGGCCAGGGGTGCACGCTGACGTTAGAACTTACTGTAACACCTGCGATGTGTGTCAACGAGTAGGAAGGCGAGGCGATCACCCTAAAGCCCAGCTAGTAAATATGCCCATTGTAGAGGAACCCTTCAGCCGGGTTGCTATTGACCTAGTGGGACCACTGGCTACCCCTAGTCCCTCCGGTAAGCGATACATTCTTACCGTAGTGGACTACGCTACCAGGTACCCAGAGGCTGTCGCCCTATCCAACATACAAGCGGATACGGTAGCGAATGCACTAGTACAGGTGTTCTCCCGGGTAGGATTTCCAAAAGAAATCCTATCCGACCGAGGCACCCAATTTACGGCTGAATTGACCCAACAACTCTGGCAGGTTTGCAAAATTAAGTCCCTCCTGAGCTCCCCATACCACCCCCAGACGAACGGGCTGTGTGAGAGGTTCAATGGGACCCTCAAGCAAATGCTCAAGACGTTCACTCAGGAATACCGAGACTGGGAACGCTTCCTGCCGCACCTCCTATTTGCTTATCGGGAGGTGCCCCAGGAAACGACAGGGTTCTCTCCCTTCGAGTTGCTCTACGGAAGAAAGGTACGGGGACCCCTAAACCTGATCCGGGAGCACTGGGAGGGAGAGATGGAGGCTGACGGTGTCCCAATTGTGCCATACGTGCTGGAACTCAGGGACCGAATGGAGCAATTAGCCAAATCCGTGCGGGCTAATCTCCAGTTGGCCCAGAGAAGACAGAAAGTATGGTACGATCGGGGGGCCCGAAAGAGAATCTTCACCATAGGACAAAAGGTGTTAGTACTTAAGCCGGTGAAGACAGACAAATTGCAGGCGTCCTGGCAGGGTCCCTACCAGATCGTAGAGAAAAGGGGAGACACCACTTATGTGATAGCTAGCTGCCACGACAACAATCTTAGAAAGACATTCCATGTAAACATGCTCAAGGAATATTTTGAGCGACCAGAGAACGTGACGGCCGTATGTTGTTCCCCTCAGGAAGACCCCGACAGTTTACCCATTCCAGACCTATTAGAAAAGAGCCTCCCCACAGGTATAGTGGCGCAGGTTCAGATAGGGGACCGAATTAGCCCCACTGAAAGGGAGCAGCTCAACCAACTCCTCCAGTCCAAACACCTCACCTTCTCCCCGAAGCCAGGGTACACTACTTTAACCACCCACCAGGTAGATACTCCGGGACAAGCTCCCTTGCGCCAGGCTCCGTACCGAATCCCCGAAGCAGTTAGGACAGGAATGAAGAAGGAGATCGATGAGATGCTCCAGCTCAGGGTAATTGAGCCCTCCGATAGTCCCTGGGCCTCCCCAGTTGTCTTGGTGCCCAAGAAAGATGGGACCACCCGGTTCTGCGTAGACTATCGAAGGCTCAATGAAAAGACCGTGACGGACGCTTACCCTATGCCCAGGGTAGACGAGCTACTCGATCGTATAGCCAGGGGAAATTACCTGACCACTATTGACCTCTGCAAAGGTTACTGGCAGATTCCCCTGGCCCCGGAGGCTATCCCCAAGTCGGCATTCGTCACTCCATTCGGCTTATATCAGTTTAGGGTAATGCCGTTTGGGATGAAGAATGCCCCAGCTACATTCCAGCGCTTGGTGGATAGGCTCCTGGATGGCTTCCAGAGTTTTGCTTGCGCCTACCTGGACGACATAGCGATCCACAGTGAGTCCTGGGAGGACCACTTAGCTCATGTGGGAATGGTTCTGGATCAGATCCGGGCTGCTGGCCTGACTCTGAAGCCAGAAAAATGCCACTTTGGGATGGCCGAGGTACAGTACCTGGGTCACCGGGTGGGGTGTGGAAAGCAGCGACCAGAGCCGGCCAAAATAGAAGCTGTCGCCAATTGGCCCACCCCCATCACTAAGACTCAGGTCCTAGCCTTCCTGGGCACGGCAGGGTACTATAGACGGTTCGTACCAGACTACAGCACACTTGCCAAACCCCTGACTGACTTGACCAAAAAGAACTTACCTCGACAGGTCCTGTGGTCTCCCCACTGTGAAACGGCTTTCCAGGCTCTCAAAAATGCTCTAATTAACGCTCCTGTCTTGGCGGCCCCAGCCCTTAACAAACGTTTTATCGTCCATACAGATGCTTCCATGTTCGGGCTGGGAGCCGTCCTCAGCCAAGTAGGCGAAGATGGAGGGGAGCATCCAGTTGCCTACATCAGCCGGAAGCTCCTGCCCCGCGAAGTCAGCTATGCAGCGGTCGAAAAGGAGTGTTTGGCTTTGGTGTGGGCATTAAAGAAATTGACTCCCTATTTATATGGTCAGGAGTTCACTCTGGTCACCGACCATAACCCGTTGGTGTGGCTGAACCGGGTCTCTGGAGATAACGGCAGGCTATTACGTTGGAGCTTATCGTTGCAACCCTTCAATTTCACCATTACTTACAGACCTGGGAAACAGAATGGCAACGCTGATGGGTTGTCCAGACAAACCGACCTCAGCCCCGCATAACCAGCAGTCTGGACAGCCTTAGTCTGCCCCGAAAAGGGGTCAGACCGTGTCTGCCAGAGTGTTCCACAGAAAGGGAGCACTGTTACAGAAGCATTAGTTATTTTGTTGTGAAGAGCTTATTTCCCAGCAGCAATGCCTGAACCAGCAAGCCAGCGCCTAAGAAGGGCTCCAAGAAAACCGTAACAAGTATCATTTCATAAAGAGTTAACTCTTTTTTTTCAGCTTTTAGAAACTATTGTCTAATCACCTCTGGAGCCAGACTGCTAATTGATAAGATGAACTTGTAAACTTGTTATCTTAAGTACTGTAATCCTATTGTGGCCTGTCAAAGGACAGTGCTCTCTATCTAAATGTGTGATGGGGGATTTTGTGCTTCCCCCCCTCTCCCCCTGGGAGTGCCCTGTGTGCATGTAACCTTAATAAAAAGCAGGCTGGGCATCCCAGTCCTGAGTTCTTGTTTGACCCTCAATCGCAGCGTTGACTCGTTTTTGTGGGCAGAAGGGTATCCTAGCTGTACTGCAGCTAAGGGAGATTATTCTATATTTGCGAGACTCATATAGAATACTATGGAAAGCAGCTTCTCCCCTCTTTAGCAATAGGGATCCAGGCTACTAAGCGGTCCATCTCTCAGCGAGACTAAGGGTAACCGTAACAAGGGGCAAAGTTTCCCAAACCTCAAAAATGCCTACAAATACACCCCTCACCACACCCACAAATCAGTTTTACAAACTTTGCCTCCCATGGAGATGGTGAAGTAAGTTTGTGCTAGATTTCTACGTTGATATGCGCTTCACAGCAGGCTGAAGCCCGGTTTCCCTCTCAGAGTGCAGTGAATGTCAGAGGGATGTGAAGAGAGTATTGCCTATTTGAATACCATGGACTTCCTCTAGGGGATCTATTTCATAGGTTCTCTGTTATCGGTCGTAGAGATTTCTTCTCCTACCTCCCTTTTCAGATCGACGATATACTCTTATATACCCTTACCTCTACTGATTCTTGTTTCACTACTGGTTTGGCTATCTACTATATGTAGATGAGTGTCTTAGGGTAAGTAAGTCTTATTTCTATTCATGACACTCAAAGCTATGGTTGGGCACTTTATATGTAAAGTTCTAAATATATGTGTTAAAACTTATATTTGCCCGCAGTATTGAGTCTAGTAATATTGTTAGCTAGAAAATGTATCTTAAAAAACTGGACAATAAGAAAGGGCCCCTCCTTTGCGGGCTTTAGGAACCTACTTAGAACACAGATATTTACGGAACAAATGGATGTTAGGATGGATGTTCAGAACAGGCTGGGTTTATTCCTGCGTAAATGGCGCAGACTCATACTTACCTTTGAATTGGAGATTCAGAGACTGATCCTGACCCCATTTAAGGACTCAGTTCTTTTTACTGAAGCGGAACTGAGAGGGGAGTGGGCACATTTATTTTAAACGACAATCACTCCGTAAGTGGAATGACTCCCCCTCCTTTCCTTTCCTCCTCCTCTTCCCCCAGCCTACCTTTTGGTAACTGTTCCTCCGGCTTTAGTTTGTGTTAGTTGTATAGTAGTATTTCCATTAGTAATAATCCATTACCTGTTGTTCCTTCAACATCTAATGTTCAGGATGTTCCTGTTAATGTTAAAGAATTTGTTTCTAATTCTATTTGGAAGGCCCTATCTGTTATTCCTCCTTCTAGTAAACGTAAGAGGTCTTTTAAAACTTCTCATATTTCAGATGAATTTTTAAATGACCGCCATCACTCTGACTTATCTATTTCTGATGAGGATCTATCTGGCTCAGAAGATTCTGCCTCAGATATTGACACTGATAAATCTTCATATTTGTTTAAGATGGAGTTTATTCGTTCTTTACTTAAAGAAGTGTTGATTGCATTAGATATGGAGGAGTCTAGTCCTCTTGATATTAAAACTAATAAGCGTTTAAATTCAGTTTTTAAACCTTATGTAGTTATTCCAGAAGTTTTTCCAGTTCCTGATGCTATTTCAGAAGTAATTTCTAGGGAATGGAATAGTCTGGGTACTTCATTTACTCCTTCTCCAAGGTTTAAGAAATTGTACCCTTTGCCATCTGATAGATTAGAGTTTTGGGAGAAAATCCCCAAAGTTGATGGGGCTATCTCTACTCTTGCTAAACGTACTACTATTCCTACGGCAGATAGTACTTTGTTTAAAGATCCTTTAGATAGGAAGGCTTATTTATGTTCAGGTAATCTTCTTAGACCTGCTATTTCTTTGGCTGATGTTGCTGCAGCTTCAACTTTCTGGTTGGAGACTTTAGCGCAACAAGTGTCAGACCATAATGCTTATAGCATTGTTAAACTTCTTCAACATGCTAATAACTTTATTTGTGATGCCATTTTTGATATCATTAGAATTGATGTCAGGTATATGTCTTTAGCTATTTTAGCCAGAATTGCTGTATGGCTTAAGTCTTTGAATGTAGATATGACTTCTAAGTCAACTTTGCTTTCTCTTTCTTTCCAAGGTAATACATTATTTGGTTCTCAGTTAGATTCAATAATTTCAACTGTTACTGGGGGGAAGGATAAAAAAATCTAAGGGTAAATATAGGGCTACTAATCGTTTTCGTTCCTTTCATCAGAATAAGGAACAAAAGCCTGACCCTTCCCCTAAAGGAACAGTTTCCGTTTGGAAACCTTCTCCAGTCTGGAATAAATCCAAGCCTTTTAGAAAGTCAAAACCAGCTCCCAAATCCGCATGAAGGTGCGGCCCTCATTGCAGAACAGCTGGTAGGGGGCAAGTTACGATTTTTCAAAGATGTCTGGATCAATTCGATTCAAAGTCTTTGGATTCAGAACATTGTTTCACAAGGGTACAGAATAGGTTTCAAGGTAAGACCGCCTGTGAGAAGATTTTTTCTCTCACGCATTCCAGTAAACCCAGTAAAGGCTCAAGCGTTTTTGAAATGTGTTTCAGACCTGGAGTCAGCTGGGGTAATTGTGCCAGTTCCAGTTCTGGAACGGGGCCTGGAGTTTTATTCAAATCTGTTCATTGTTCCAAAGAAAGCGAATTCTTTCAGACCAGTTCTGGATCTAAAAATATTGAATCGTTATGTGAGGATACCAACATTCAAAATAGTGACTATAAGGACTATTCTGCCTTTTGTTCAGCAAGGGCATTATATGTCCACAATAGACTTACAGGATGCATATCTTCATATTCCAATTCATCCGGACCACTATCAGTTCCTGAGATTCTCTTTTCTAGACAAGCATTACCAGTTTGTTGCTCTTCCTTTTGGCCTAGCAACAGCTCCAAGGATCTTTTTGAAGGTTCTCGGTGCCCTTCTCTCTGTAATCAGGGAGCAGGGTATTGCGGTATTTCCTTATCTGGACAATATCTTGGTACTTGCTCAGTCTTTACATTCTGCAGAATCTCACACGAATCAACTTGTGTTGTTTCTTCAAAGACATGGTTGGAGGATCAATTTACCAAAGAGTTCCTTGATTCCTCAGACAAGGGTAACCTTTTTGGGTTTCCAAATAGATTCAGTGTCCATGACTTTGTCTCTGACAGAGAAAAGACGTCTGAAATTGGTTTCAGCTTGTCGAAACCTTCAGTCTCAATCTTTCCCGTAGCTTTGTGCATGGAAATTTTAGGTCTCATGACTGCTGCATCGGACGCAATCCCGTTTGCTCGTTTTCACATGAGACCTCTCCAGCTTTGTATGCTGAACCAATGGTGCAGGGATTATACAAAGATATCACAATTAATATCCTTAAATCCCAATGTTCGATCTTCTCTGACTTGGTGGTTGGATCACCATCATTTAGTTCAAGGGGCCTCTTTTGTTCGTCCAACCTGGACTGTGATCTCAACAGATGCGAGTCTTTCAGGTTAGGGAACTGTATGGGGATCTCTGACAGCGCAGGGGGTTTGGGAATCTCAGGAGGCGAGATTACCAATCAACATTTTGGAACTCCGTGCGATTTTCAGAGCTCTTCAGTTCTGGCCTCTTCTGAAGAGAGAATCGTTTATTTGTTTTCAGACAGACAATGTCACAACCGTGGCATATGTCAATCATCAAGGGGGGACTCACAGTCCTCAGGCTATGAAAGAAGTATCTCGGATACTTGTTTGAACGGTATCCAGCTCCTGTCTAGTTTCTGCGGTTCACATCCCAGGTATAGACAATTGGGAAGCGGATTATCTCAGTCGCCAGACGTTACATCCGGGCGAATGGTCTCTTCACCCAGAGGTATTTCTTCAGATTGTTCAAATCTGGGGACTTTCAGAAATAGATCTGATGGCCTCTCATCTAAACAAGAAACTTCCCAGGTATCTGTCCAGATCCAGGGATCCTCAGGCGGAAGCGGTGGACGCGTTGTCACTTCCTTGGAATTATCAACCTGCTTATATCTTTCCACCTCTAGTTCTTCTTCCAAAAGTGATTTCCAAAATCCTAATGGAGCATTCATTTGTACTGCTGGTGGCTCCAGCATGGCCACACAGGTTTTGGTATGCGGATCTCGTTCGGATGGCCAGTTGCCAACCTTGGACACTTCCGTTAAGACCAGACCTTCTATCTCAAGGCCCATTTTTCCATCAGGATCTCAAATCATTAAATTTGAAGGTATGGATTGAACGCTTAATACTTAGTCATAGAGGTTTCTCTGACTCAGTGATTAATACTATGTTACAGGCTCGTAAATCTGTGTCTAGAAAGATCTATTTCCGAGTCTGGAAGACTTACATTTCTTGGTGTTCTTCACATAAATTCTCTTGGCATTCTTTTAGAATTCCTAGAATTTTACAGTTTCTTCAGGATGGTTTTGAAAAAGGTTTGTCTGCAAGTTCCTTGAATGGACAAATCTCTGCTCTTTCTGTTCTTTTTCACAGAAAGATTGCTAATCATCCTGATATTCATTGTTTTGTACAGGCTTTGGTTCGTATCAAGCCTGTCATTAAGTCAATCTCTCCTACTTGGAGTCTCAATTTGGTTCTGAGGGCTTTACAGGCTCCTCCGTTTGAAACTATGCATTCTCTGGATATTAAATTACTTTCCTGGAAAGTTTTGTTCCTTTTGGCCATCTCTTCTGCTAGAAGAGTTTCTGAGTTATCTGCTCTTTCTTGTGAATCTCCTTTTCTGATTTTTCATCTGGATAAGGCGGTGTTGCGGACTTCATTTAATTTTTTTACCTAAAGTTGTGAATTCTAACAACATTAGTAGAGAAATTGTTGTCCCTTGTTTGTGTCCTAATCCTAAGAATTCTCTGGAGAGATCTTTACATTCTTTGGATGTAGTAAGAGCTTTAAAATATTATGTTGAAGCTACTAAAGATTTCAGAAAGACTTCTAGTCTGTTATCTTTTCTGGTTCTAGGAAAGGTCAGAAGGCTTCTGCCATTTCTTTGGCGTCTTGGTTAAAGTCTTTGATTCATCATGCTTATGTGGAGTCGGGTAAATCCCCGCCTCAAAGGGTTACGGCTCATTCTACTTGGTCAGTTTCTACTTCCTGGGCTTTTAGGAATGAAGCTTCTGTTGATCAGATTTGCAAAGCAGCAACTTGGTCTTCTTTGCATACTTTTACTAAATTCTACCATTTTGATGTTTTCTCTTCTTCTGAAGCAGTTTTTGGTAGAAAAGTACTTCAGGCAGCTGTTTCAGTTTGATTCTTTCAGTTTTTTTCATTATAAGATTAAAACTTTTTTATTTGGATTGTGGATTAATTCCTCCAACATTGGTGTGTCCGGTCCACGGCGTCATCCATTACTTGTGGGAAACTCCCCCACAGGGAAAGGCAAGGAGAGCACACAGCAAGAGCTGTCCATATAGCTCCCCCTCTGGCTCCGCCCCCTAGTCATTCTCCTTGCCGCTCTGAACAAGTAGCATCTACCACGGGGATGGCGAGGAGTTTGTGGTGTAGTTGTAGTTTTTTATTCTTCTATCAAGAGTTTGTTATTTTAAAATAGTGCTGGCTTGTACTATTTACTCTATAACAGAAAAGTGATGAAGATTTCTGTTTAAGAGGGCTATGATTTTAGCACAAGTAACTAAAATCCATTACTGTTACCACGCAGGACTGTTGAAACAAGAGAACTTCAGTTGGGGGTAACAATTTGCAGACTCATCTGCTTCAGGTATGACTAGTCTTCTTCTAACAACACAGGCTAATGCTAGATGACAGTCATTTTTCCCCTCAGGGGAAACGGTAAGCCATTTTTCTTTCACCTCAGCAAAAAAGATAACAGGCTTCCCCTTTTTGTTTTTTATGCTGGTAGACACTGTTAGGGGCTAAATCGATTGGTTTTTATTACAATATTATACCATTTGAAATATTTTATAAGCTCACATACACTTGGGGACGTTTTTTATTGATCTGGCTTGTTTTAGACACCTAAATCTAGTCAGGAAGGCCCCTTCACTCTAGTGTGCTGAGGGAGGAAGCCTCATTTTGGCACTTCAGCTGTGCAGTTGAATTTCAAGGCAGTGCATGCAGATTCATGTGAGAGGGTCCTGTGGTTCAGAAAGTGACTCCAAAAGGCTTTTTTCTGTGAATGGTGACCCCTAAGGAAGGTAAAAAGCTGCAGCAAGGCTGTAGCTGGGATTGTGGTGTGTAAAAACGGTTAAATCCAACAATTAGCTCCGGTTTGCTTGTTTTAAGAGCTAGAGTCTCCATATTTGCTGTGCAATACTTTCTAAGCATTAAGACACTGGGCTCCAAATTTCAGAAAAATCGGATATTGCCTTCATAGTTTTTTGAACATTCAGAAATAAATGTATCATTTTATTATTTAAAGAGACAGTAACATTTTTGTTTAAAATCATTTTTATTGCATTGTTTGCCTGCCTAAATCTGTTTAACATGTCTGTTCCATCAGATAACCTATGTTCTGTGTGTATAGAGACAAATGTGGTTCCCCCTTCGAGTGTTTGTGATAATTGCGCCATAGCGTCCAAACAAAATCAGGACAGCTCTGTTATTTTTCATAATGTTGCCCAAGATGATTTATCTAATGAAGGTAGTGGGGATAGCTCTACATCCTCTCCTTCTGTGTCTACACCAGCTTTGCCCGCGCAGGCGACACCTAGCGCGCCAGTGCTTATTTCTTTTTTGTTTAAATGATTTTTATTGAAAATTGGTACAATGAAGCAAAAAGGAACAATTGTTAAAGTTGCAGTTGTCTAGCTAAGGCGTAACAGCAATTCACTATAAGAGCAGACATCTGTAATTAGTTACCAAATTTTCACAATTATTTTTTGAGATTAATAAAAGATGGAAAATTAAGAATTGAAAATGAGTCATAACATATCAATGGGGGATACAAAGGGGTTCAGTTTGGTGACGGGGGAGGAGGTTCAGGATTGGGGTGGGGAGGTTTAGGTAATGAGATGTGAAATGTAAAATGTGATATGTGAAATATGAAATATGAAATGTGAAATGTAAAACATGAGATGTGAAATATGAAATATGGGATAGGAAATAGCGTCCCATCTGGTCCAGCGTGACAGAAGTGCAATGAGGCGCACCTGAGTCTCTGCGGCTTCCTAAAAGAGGAGGAATAAGGGGATTATAGCATCATGTAAATGATGTCGAGTTAGCAATTTCCGTGTGGTCGAGGGATCCTTGTTCCCAAAGGAATTGAATATTGGATATCATATCAAGTTTACCTATAAAACAGTAATGCATCTTTTCTAACGTGAGAATGTGGTTTACCTCGAGTTTCCATTGGGCAACAGTGGGTATCTCACATGTCTTCCATTTTCGGGGAATTAATCGTTTAGCACAGGAGAGCATTAGAAGGAGTAATTTTTTACGGTAGGCACAAGTCAGGTTAGGGGTGAGGTTGAGGAGTATAATTGATGGGGTTAGTGTGATGGTAATGCCCAGAATTCTAGTAATGTGTCTTTCTATTTGATTCCAGAAGGTGCGTAGGTGGGGGCACGACCACCATATGTGAGTGAGGGTGCCTTCTTCTCCGCATCTCCTCCAACAAGTGGAAGAGGCGGCGGGGTATATGATCTTTAGGCGCTGAGGGGTTAGATACCACCTGGCTAGTATTTTGTAATTTAATTCAGCTATAACTATGGATAGAGAGGCAGAGTGTGTGTGCCGGAAACATCTCTTCCAGGTCTCCGTGTCTATGTCAATTTGGAACTCGTCTGACCATTTTGATAGATATGTAGGCTTTTTTCCAGGGAAGGAGCCCCTGAGGATTTTGTAAGTCGTGGAAAGGTGTGCTCTATGTATATTAGGGTTGATGCAAAGCTGTTCGAATGTGGTTAGGGGCCGAAGTATCTGCTCTTTGTGTGGGCTATGACCGATTGCATGTCTAATCTGCAAGTAGGAGTACCAACGATGAAAAGGAGGACCTAGTTCTTCATTAAGCGTTATTCTATCTTTAACACCTGAGGTGTTGGTCATTAAGTAGACTGGCAGGAATTTGTGTATCACATTGGTAGGGGAATGAGTGAAAAGGTTATGTGTGAGAAAAAGTTGATAGTGAAGGAGGGGCGTTAAAGGAGATATCTTGGTGGAAACACCCTTTGTATGTGCGAGTATGTCATCCCACATCTCCAGTGTGGTTTTGATATAATCGTTTTTTTGTATTATGTGTGGTCTGGATTCTTTGGGGACCCAAGGTAAATCTCTCATATGGTCAACTTGTGCCAAATAGCTTTCCATTTGTATCCACAGTTTCGTAGGATTGGCATGGTTCCATGCTATTATTCTAGTTAGATGTGCGGCTTTGTAATAATTAGTAAGATTGGGGACACCAAGGCCTCCATCTTCCTTACTCAGGTACATATTATATTGTGCTATTCTTGGGCGTTTATATGACCAAATGAAAGAATTAATCATTTTTTGTTGTGTTAGGAGGTAGGATCTTGGCATAGGCATAGGTAGGGTTTGAAATAAATATAAATATCTGGGGACTATCATCATCTTTACCGTGTTGATTCGTCCTATCCAGGACAAGTGTCCCTGTCTGTGCCAGCTCTCTAGTGAGGTTTTAATGTTCTCTTGGAGATTGATATAGTTATCTGGAAAGAGTGTGCGTATGTCTTTGGAGATTGTCAAACCTAAGTATTTAAGTTTATCCGATAATACGAATTTTGTGTGTCGCGATATAGTTTGCAATTCTTGGGGAGTTAGGTTTATTGGTATTAATCCCGATTTCTCCATATTAATGGAGAAGTTAGAGACTGTTTTATACTCTTCTAATATTTGTATAAGGGCAGGCACAGAAATGTTTGGGGACCGTAGAGTAAAGATCACGTCATCCGCAAACAAGAGGCATTTTTGGGTGATGTCTCCAAAATTTAAGCCATGAATATGCTGGCAATGTCTAACTTGTATCGCCAATATTTCGACTGTGATAGCAAATAGTAAAGGTGAGAGTGGGCACCCTTGACGTGTACCGTTTGATATGGAGAAAGGTTGGGATAGGTTGTTATTCACTTTAATCTTTGCGGTTGGGCTGTGGTAAAGGGCCTGTATTCTAGAAATGAAGAGTTTGGAAAAGCCAAATTTTGACAGGGCAGACCACATAAATTGCCAGTCTACCCTGTCAAACGCCTTCTCCGCGTCTGTTGAGAGTAGTGCGAGAGGTGAGTTATTGAGGTGGGCTTGTTGTAATGAGTGGAGCAATCTGGTGGTGTTGTCTTTTGCCTCTCTTCCCCTTATGAAGCCTACCTGGTCTGGATGGATTATGTTGGGTAATATCATATTCATGCGGTTGGCTAAAATTTTTGAGAATATTTTCATATCAATATTAATGAGTGAGATCGGTCTGTAATTGCTAACCATGTCGGTAGGTTTGCCTGGTTTGGGGATAACCGTGATTACTGCTTCTAAAAGAGAGCTAGGGAAGACAGTCCCGTGGTCTATGTCATTATATAGTATTAAAAGTTGGGGATTTAAGTGTTGTTGCAGAAGTTGATAAAATTTGTTCGAGAGGCCATCCGGGCCAGGGGATTTGCCATTTGGCAGGGCTTTTATAACTAGATTGATGTCTTGAAGGGTGATGGGGGAGTCTAATAATCGTTTGTCCTCTTCTGTGATAGAGGGTGTGGGGACGCTGGCTAGATATGTTTCTAAACTCTTAGCTTTGTCCTGTGGGGAGATGTCCACCAAATTATATAGTTTCGTATAATAGGAAACAAATGAGTTAATAATTTCTTCATTTTTATGGGCAACCCCACCTGAAGGGCATCGAATCTCCATAATGAAGTTGGACAGTCTTTTCTTTCTAAGAGACCTAGCCAAGAGGCGTCCCGCTTTGTTGCTTTCTACAAAAAATTTAGATTTAGTAGTCAATGCCCTCATATGTGCTTTTTGGATCAGAAATTTGTTTAGGGCTTCTCTGGCATCTGTTAGCTTGGTAAGTTCAGTGGTAGAGGATGGGTCCTTTTTAAGCCTAGCCTCACATGCAGTCAGATCGTTAGTCAGGGAGGTGAATTGAGTCGTGTGGATCTTACGTTGTGTAGCTGTGTGTTTTATTATAACCCCCCTTATAAAACATTTATATGCTTCCCAGTTGTTAGCGGGCGATGTGTCTTCAGGTTTATTTATCTGAAAAAATTAATCTGAGTGTTTTTTAAGGTCATCAACTGTTTCCTGGTTGGTCATTATGTGGTCATTGAGTCTCCAGTTAAATGTAGTGTGTGGTTTATTAGCCCATTTAAATTCTGTTGAGACCATACTATGGTCAGACCATGATGTATGAGAAATTTTCGAGTGTACTAGAGCAGAGAGTAGGGCTTGGTCACATAGGATATAGTCTAATCTGGAATACGAGTGTTGAGGGTGTGAGAAGAAGGTGTAGTCTCTTTTATTAGTGTGTACTACTCTCCATGTATCGAATAAATTAATCGTTCGTAGGGCTGCGCAGTTGGAATTAAGAGCATTATTACGGAGGTATGATTTCCCACTGGATGTATCCAGTGTTGGGTTCATGGGGAAATTAAGATCTCCACCAACACTGATAGGTCCCTTGGCTAGGTCTAGAACTTTGTTGGCTAAGGTTTTAAAAAAGTTAGGGGTGGGTCTGTTTGGAGCATAGGTGTTTACCAAGGTAAGCGAAGCGCCGTAACATAGGCCAACTAAAATTAGAATTCTTCCCTCGTTATCAGTGTGTTTCTGTAGTAGTTCAAAAGGAAAGCTACGCCTAAACGAGATACAAACCCCGTTTTTCCTATGTGTATTTGAGCTATAAAAGTGTTGATCATAATATCTCTTAGATAGAATAGGCTCGCTGTTTTTTTTGAAGTGTGTTTCCTGAGTCATAATGATGTCAATCTTTCGTTTATAGAAGTCATGGAAAGCTATAGAGCGCTTCTCCGCTGAGAGAAAGCCCTTAACGTTTTGAGTGGCTATGAGTAAAGTTTCCTCATTGTGGTGTGCTCTGGGTGCTACCATAGTGTCCAGTGGCTCGAATTAATTATCAGACAGTTATCGCAAGACCAGACGGGACGCTAGGGGAGGGGGGTGGGAGGGCATTTGTTGGAAAGATATAGGTAGGATAGGTAACAATGAAAGAGTCGTTTAGTTATTGTCAGTTGGGGTGGGAAATGGAAAAGAAAAATTATGACTTTCAAAAAAAAATAGTAGAACAGTATGCAATAAGTTTAGCAATAATAATTCAAATAATATTAATATACGATTTCAATTTGAATCTGAATCTGAGAGAGAGCAGAAGAAGTAAAGAAAAAAAAATACAATTAACAGATTATCAATTCGTAACTTGTGCTTGTATATGTAGGAGCTATTATTACAGGCCGGGTATTGGTGTGAAGTAAGTCAGTGCGTGCGTAGTGTAGATAAGCGTGATACTAGCCCAGTAATAATAATAATAAGGGGCAGACTATTTTCCGGAATTGTTTTAGCACCAAAGATGCAATCAGCTGGCTTTAGTTTTATCCGAGAGTACTTTAGGGTTATTGGAGAGTGCATTATGGGCTTTTTGTATAGTCAGTTGGGGAGGGTGGATGATTGGAAATGTTGAGTTTTATGCACATTACCTCAGTCGTATGGGTCATTCAGGAATCAGGTTATCAAGCTTACTTGGTTAGTCAGTGTGCCCTGGTATCATTTAATCCTGTGAGAGATCTAAGTAGTGAGAAAGGGGGTGTATAAAAAGTAACCATGAATTTCTCTATGAGGGTGTGTGTGTAAGTATTGTCTTGGGGCTCTAAAGTACGGGATAGTCAGGTCGTTTAGTATGGTCTAGCAAGTATCCATGGAGGAAGGATATTTTGTGGCCTAGTTTGGGTGCATAAATGAAACAATAACTGTACAGGGAAATGCACGTAATCATATTATAAACAACCTTTTAATCTCAGTGCATAACGAAACTGGACTTGATTTAGTAAAGACTTAAAATTCTGCTATGTGAGCTTGAGTATAGGTCCTGTCTTGGGGCTCGGATTTAGGAGACAGTCAGGTCATTTAGTGTGGTTTGAGGGATAGTCATGGTGAGGAACTATTTTGCGGCTTAGTGTGAAAATATAAATGGAACAACATCTTTTACAAGAAAATGCAGGTAACTCTATCAAACATAACATTTTAAACTCATTGCATAGCAAAACAGAACTTGGTTTAGTAGGAACTTAACTTAAGAGAAGTAGAGTCTCTACAAAAATAATAGCACCATATTAGTCTATGAATTATGAGCACCTTAATAATGATGTTCAGAGCTTATTGGGAAGAAGAAAGTCAAGTGAAAAAGAACATTACATTTACTCATCTGACATAGTCTGAACAACATCTTTTACAAGAAAATGCAGGTAACTGTATCAAACATATCATTTTAAACTCGTTGCATAGCAAAACAGAACTTGGTTTGGCAAGAACTTAACTTAAGAGGAGTAGAGTCTCTACCAAAATAATAGCACCATATTAGTCTATGAATTATGAGCACCTTAATAATGATGTTCAGAGCCTGTTGGGAAGAAGAAAGTCAAGTGAAAAAGAACATTGCATTTACTCATCTGACAGAGTCTGAGTCCATGTTTTCATCACTGGTGGGAGTTACTTGTCTCCTTTTATTCTGTCTTGTGTTGGTATCTTGGTCTGGTCTCCGTTGAGACTTGGGATTGGCAATACCATTCTGTTGTCTTTGTGGGATTGAAGATTTGTTATGTCCGGCAAAGAGATTTTTATGATGGTACAGAATCTGTGAATGTCAGATGGCGAGGAGCATTCCATTTTCTTCCCGTTTTTCATCACTATTACTGAAGTGGGAAATCCCCATCTATATGGGATATGTAGTGAGCGGAGATGAGATGTTAAGGGTTGAAAGTCCCGTCTCTTCTGTAGTGTTCTGAGTGATAAATCCTGGTATATTTGGATTCGGTGGTCCTGAAAATGTATAGCTTGTTTCTTTCTAGCAGCATTATATATTTCCTCTTTTTGGCTGTAGTTCTGAAAATGAACTACTATGTCCCTTGGAGGGGAGTCGTCTGGGGGCTTTGGCCGTAGTGCCCGATGGGCTCTGTCTAGTGGTATTTCAGAATTATCAGAAGAATTGTTCCCCAGTATTTCTGTGAATAAGGCTTGGAGGTAGTCACGGATTTCATTATTTTCCACTGATTCAGGTATTCCCCTGAATCGGAGGTTACCTCTTCTAGTGCGGTTTTCTAAGTCATCGATTTTATCTTCAAGATCTGCAATGTGTTGGTCCTGCTGAGCTTGATTGGTTGAGAGATGAGCTAACTTCTGGGCCACTACGAATTCGTGTTCCTCTAGGGTATCAACCCTATGGCCTAAGTCACTGATCTCTTTTTTCAGGTCAGCACATTCGTCTTTGATGCATGTCTTAACCTGTTCAATTAAAGTTACAATGGCTTTATATGTTATTGGAGTGTCATCTTCTTGGGCTGTAGTAGCATTTACAGCTTCAGTTGTTATAGATGAGCAGCTGTCTTGATCTTCTTCCATATTGGCCAGCAGAGGATCTATCACTTTAGTCGTGGGTAGGGAATCTGTCTGCTTGAAAAAAGTGTGCACTGCAGGCTGGTTAGTGGGTGGAAGCTTTTGTGGCTTGTCCTGACGGGTATTTTTCCTCTGTGACATATTGCCTGAGAATGTTAGTAAATTGCAAGGTCTGAATTGCGGTGCTTCAACGCACTGTACCCCCTGGGGATTTTTACCCTCACAGGGCGATTGCGGGAAAAGGAGAGTGGGGTATGACCCACCACACTTTAGTATGGCGGGAAAAGGAACAGGGGTACTTGTGCGAGGAGTGTGTTGTCTGGAGTCACTTAACTAGAAGCATATGTCACAAAATGATATGTCTTTTGTTTTGTATTCTTTGCACTCAATATGCGCTATTATAGTTGTTGTTAAGGTATTTGCCTCACCAATATCTGGCTTGCTGCTGTTTAGAGGAAGGCAGACCAGGTTAAATCAGCAGGGATGTCGTTAAAATGGCTTCCAGGGGAATTTTGTGAGCACTTACACGCCAGGAGATGCACATTCAGCGGTGGGCTTCGCATTACATATCAGGCTGGTTAGCGAATACAAATGGCGAGTGCAGCTTTCAGTATGCCTTAATACTTAGCATCGTTAAAGTGTGCAAACTGTCTTGGGTAATTCAGGACGTGTGAATTGCATATCCCATCTATAGGAAAGTTCTTTGCCGACTGGGACTTATAGCAGGGCCAAGGAGAAATGTTTCCGATGATATATTACCCCCTGAGTACGCATTGAACAGCGCTTAATGTAAGATTATAAAGTCCCATGTAGGTATGCGGTCTGTGGGTGATAGTAGGATTTACAGGCTATTAAAAAGTTTAAGTTCGTTTGAATGTGAGTGCGTTTCTTGCTTGTTATCGTGTGGCTACTGAAGTTAAGGTGTAATTCATGTGCTTCTTACCGCAAGCCTCATCACATGGTCTGACCTCCAGGGATATCTGAGATTATGACGACAGGTGTTCTCTGCTCCGTGCGCTGTTAAATTAATTGTTTTGTGAGCCTCTCGTGTCTGCTTTTTTTCTTGTATCCTCTTAACCGCTGACCAGCCGTTGTCAGGTCATGGTCAGGATTGTAGAAATGGCGGGCGCGATGAAGGCCGCAAACCTGAGTTTTCGTTCCGGAGTTGCGCTTTGCAGGAAATTCGGTCTCCTTTTTTCACAGGAGTGTTTGCCAGGAGTCCATGATAGTTGGGAGTAGTTTAGGGCTCGTCATTAGGGCACTTAGACGATTTTAGCAGCGATAGTACCCGGCCCGCATTCAGAGCTTCATTAGAATGCGGCCATCATGCTCGGCTGCTCGCTCCGCCCCCCCCCCCCCCCAGTGCTTATTTCTATGCAACAATTATCAGCAGTAGTGGATAATTCTATAGCAAATCTTTTATCCAAACTGCCAGTTTTTCAGAGAAAGCGTGATTGTTCAGTTTTAAATACAGATAAAAAGGATGAACAATCAGACGCTGACGATGCCTTATCTATTTTACCCTCACATCAGTCGGAATTGGCTGTGAGGGAAGGGCTGTCTGAGGGTGAAATTTCAGACTCAGGAAAAATTTCTCAACAGGCAGAACCTGATCTAGTGGCATTTAAGTTTAAGCTAGAACATCTCCGCGCTTTGCTTAAGGAGGTATTAGCTACTCTGGATGACTGTGATTCCATGGTAGTACCAGAGAAGTTGTGCAAATTGGACAAATTTTTAGAGGTCCCAGTGCACGACGACGCTTTTCCAATACCTAAGAGGGTAGCGAACATAGTGGAAAAGGAGTGGGAGAAGCCAGGTGTACCCTTTGCCCCACCTCCTATATTTAAGAAAATGTTTCCCATAGTAGACCCTAGAAGGGACGCATGGCAAACGGTCCCGAAGGTTGAGGGAGCTGTTTCAACACTAGCGAAGCGCACAACTATTCCTATAGAGGACAGCTGCGCTTTCAAAGATCCTATGGATAAAAAATTGGAAGGATTGCTTAAAAAGATTTTTGTTCAGCAAGGGTTCATCCTTCAACCAGCTACGTGTGTTATTACTGTCACTTCAGCGGCGTCCTTTTTGTTCGAAGAACTAGAAAGGTCGCTCCAGAAAGAGACTTCCTATGAAGAAGTCATGGACAGAATTCACGCATTAAAGTTAGCTAATTCCTTTATATTGGATGCCGCCTTTCAAATAACGAAATTGGCGGCGAAAAACTCAGGTTTTGCTATAGTAGCGCGGAGGGCGCTTTGGCTAAAATCCTGGTCGGCAGACGTGTCGTCCAAGAGTAAGTTACTGAATATTCCTTTCAAGGGTAAGACCCTTTTTGGGCCGGAATTGAAGGAAATTATTTCAGACATCACTGGGGGTAAGGGCCATGCCCTCCCACAGGATAGGCCTTTTAAGGCTAAGAACAAGTCTAATTTTCGTTCCTTTCGCAATTTCAGGAACGGACCGGCTAATAACTCCACTGCCGCTAGACAAGAAGGTAACGCGGCCCAGCCCAAACCCGCTTGGAAGCCCATGCAAGGCTGGAACAAGGGTAAACAAACCAAGAAACCTGCTGCTGCTACCAAGACAGCATGAAGGGGTAGCCCCCGATCCGGGACCGGATCTGGTAGGGGGCAGACTATCTCTCTTCACTCAGGCTTGGGCAAGAGATGTTCTGGATCCCTGGGCACTAGAGATAGTTTCCAAGGGATACCTGTTAGAATTCAAGGGACTTCCTCCAAAGGGAAGGTTCCACCTGTCTCGCTTATCTTCAGACCAGATAAAGAAACAGGCATTCTTACATTGTGTAAGAGACCTATCAAAGATGGGAGTGATAAACCCAGTCCCCTCCGGGGAACAAGGTCTAAGGTTTTACTCAAACCTGTTTGTGGTTCCCAAAAAAGAGGGAATTTTCAGGACAATTTTGGATTTAAAGAAATTAAACAAGTTCCTCAGAGTTCCATCCTTCAAGATGGAAACCATTCGGACAATCTTACCAACAATCCAGCAGGGTCAATTTTTGACTACCGTGGATCTGAAGGATGCGTATCTGCATATCCCAATCCACAAATCTCATCATCAGTTCCTGAGGTTCGCCTTTCTGGACAAACATTACCAGTTTGTGGCTCTTCCATTCGGTTTAGCCACCGCTCCCAGAATTTTCACAAAGGTGCTAGGGTCCCTTCTAGCGGTCCTAAGACCGAGGGGCATCGCTGTAGCACCTTATCTAGACGACATCCTAATCCAAGCGTCGTCTCTTTCCAAAGCGAGGGCTCATACAGACATTGTGTTGGCTTTTCTCAGATCTCACGGGTGGAAAGTGAACATAGAAAAAAGTTCACTGTCACCGTCCACAAGGGTTCCTTTTCTGGGAACAATAATAGATTCTGTGGAAATGAAGATCTTTCTCACAGACGTCAGAAATACAAAGCTTCTAAAAGCTTGTCGAGTTCTTCACTTTATTCCTCAACCCTCCATAGCTCAATGCATGGAAGTAATAGGACTAATGGTCGCAGCAATGGATGTGGTTCCTTTTGCTCGAATTCATCTAAGACCATTACAGCTGTGCATGCTCAATCAGTAGAATGGGGACTATACAGACTTGTCTCCCCAAATTCAAGTAGACAACATAACGACTGTTGCGTACATCAATCATCAGGGGGGAACAAAGAGTTCCCTAGCGATGAAGGAAGTAACCAAGATAATCCAATGGGCGGAGAATCACTCCTGCTATTCACATCCCAGGAGTAGACAACTGGGAGGCGGACTATTTGAGTCGTCAGACTTTCCATCCGGGGGAGTGGGAACTTCATCCGGAGGTCTTTGTTCAGTTAACCCAATTATGGGGCATTCCAGACATGGATCTAATGGCGTCCCGTCAGAACTTCAAGATTCCTTGCTACGGGTCCAGATCCAGGGATCCCAAGGTGACTCTAGTGGATGCATTAGTGGCGCCTTGGTCGTTCAACCTAGCATATGTGTTTCCACCGTTTCCTCTCCTCCCCAGGCTCATAGCCAGGATCAAACAGGAGAAGGCCTCGGTGATTCTGATAGCTCCTGCGTGGCCACGCAGGACTTGGTATGCAGACCTGGTGAATATGTCATCGGCTCCACCATGGAAGCTACCTTTGAGACAGGACCTTCTAGTACAAGGTCCATTTGAACATCCCAATCTAGTTTCTCTGCAGCTGACTGCTTGGAAATTGAACGCTTGATTTTATCCAAGCGTGGGTTTTCAAATTCTGTGATTGATACTCTGGTCCAAGCCAGAAAACCTGTGACTAGAAGGATTTACCATAAAATATGGAAAAAATATATCTGTTGGTGTGAATCCAAAGGATTCTCCTGGAGTAAGATTAAAATTCCAAAGATTCTCTCCTTTCTCCAAGAAGGTTTGGATAAAGGATTGTCAGCTAGTTCTCTAAAAGGACAGATTTCTGCATTATCCGTCTTGTTGCACAAACGACTGGCAGCTTTGCCAGATGTACAAGTTTTTGTTCAGGCTTTGGTTAGAATCAAGCCTGTTTACAGACCCATGACTCCTCCTTGGAGTCTAAATTTAGTTCTTTCAGTTCTTCAAGGGGTTCCGTTTGAACCTTTACATTCCATAGATATTAAGTTACTATCTTGGAAAGTTCTGTTTTTGGTTGCTATTTCTTCTGCTATAAGAGTTTCTGAATTATCTGCTTTGCAGTGTGATCCACCCTATCTGGTGTTCCATTCAGATAAGGTTGTTTTGCGTACTAAGCCTGGTTTTCTTCCAAAAGTTGTTTCCAACGAGAACATCAACCAGGAAATAGTTGTTCTTTCTTTGTGTCCGAATCCAGTTTCAAAGAAGGAACGTTTATTACACAATTTAGATGTTGTTCGTGCTTTAAAGTTCTATTTAGAAGCAACAAAAGATTTTAGACAAACCTCATCCTTGTTTGTCGTTTACTCTGGTAAGAGGAGAGGTCAAAAAGCTACTGCTACCTCTCTCTCTTTCTGGCTGAAAAGCATTATCCGCTTGGCTTATGAGACTGCCGGACGGCAGCCTCCTGACCATATCACAGCTCACTCTACTAGGGCTGTGGCCTCCACATGGGCCTATAAGAACGAGGCTTCTGTTGACCAGATATGTAAGGCAGCGACTTGGTCTTCTCTGCACACTTTTGCCAAATTCTACAAATTTGATATTTTTGCTTCTTCGGAGGCTGTTTTTGGGAGAAAGGTTTTGCAAGCCGTGGTGCCTTCTGTTTAGGTTACCTGATTTGCTCCCTCCCTTCATCCGTGTCCTAAAGCTTTGGTATTGGTTCCCACAAGTAATGGATGACGCCGTGGACTGGACACACCAATGTTGGAGAAAACAGAATTTATGCTTACCTGATAAATTACTTTCTCCAACGGTGTGTTCGGTCCACGGCCCGCCCTGGTTTTTTTTTAATCAGGTTGAATTTTTTTTCCTTTATACACTACAGTCACCACGGCACCCTATAGTTTCTCCTTTTTCTCCTAACCGTCGGTCGAATGACTGGGGGGCGGAGCCAGAGGGGGAGCTATATGGACAGCTCTTGCTGTGTGCTCTCCTTACCTTTCCCTGTGGGGGAGTTTCCCACAAGTAATGGATGACGCCGTGGACCGGACACACTGTTGGAGAAAGTAATTTATCAGGTAAGCATAAATTCTGTTTTTTCAGCGGCATTGGCTGTCTTTATTTTATCCCTCCCTCTAGTGACTCTTGCTTGGAAGTTCCACATCTTGGGTATCTGCTATCCCATACGTCACTAGCTCATGGACTCTTGCCAATTACATGAAAGAAAACATAATTTATGTAAGAACTTACCTGATAAATTCATTTCTTTCATATTAGCAAGAGTCCATGAGACCCAACCTTTTTTGTGGTGATTATGATTTTTTTGTATGAATCACAATTATTCCAATTCCTTATTTTGATGCTTTCGCTCCTTTCTTATCACCCCACTACTTGGCTATTCGTTAAACTGAATTGTGGGTGTGGTGAGGGGTGTATTTATAGGCATTTTTGAGGTTTGGGAAACTTTGCCCCTCCTGGTAGGAATGTATATCCCATACGTCACTAGCTCATGGACTCTTGCCAATATGAAAGAAATGAATTTATCAGGTAAGTTCTT
This sequence comes from Bombina bombina, assembly GCF_027579735.1. Lineage (NCBI taxonomy): Eukaryota > Metazoa > Chordata > Amphibia > Anura > Bombinatoridae > Bombina > Bombina bombina. The sequence goes on from NC_069503.1 coordinate 35,549,302, forward strand.
ACATAATTTATGTTTTCTCTCCCACACCCCTATGTGGTATGATTTAAAGGACCAGTCAACTAGGGTTGCCATCTTTCTTGGAAGAAAATACCGGTCATGCTAATTAACATAAATTTGCATAAATAATTAAACAGCATAACTCAAAAACTAAAGCTAATAGGACTGATTTTAAATGCTCATTTGTTTATAACTTGTATTCATCACACTCAGAATAAGTTTCATTTTGACAGGGGCTTTCTTTCAATATTTATTCTTTATTTTCTGCATTGACATGAAACTTAAAGGATTCCAAAACTTTTCCATTTTAAGCACAATTTGATTACCAATTTCGTATCACAAACGTTTAGCGCTAATAACTTACCGACTTTACAGCAAAACGATGTTTCTGAATAGAATAAAATTGTAATTTTTATTTTGAGTATGACGTCACTAAACCATTCCTCTTTTATGGGCTGTTCACTTACAAAACTTTATCGCCAATCCGATTGCGTTTTTTGGCATATCATTAATGGACGATTTCGTCACCAGGCGCATGCGTGCTGTAATATGTTGACTCGCGCACGCGCACATTATACCTTTGATGGCATACTTACTGCAGAGTGTCTGCTGGTTTCATGGTGAGGGAAAAGCGCTTAAGATCGCGCATGCGCATAACGGACGAGCGCTTAAGATCGCGCATGCACATAACGGACGCGCATGCGCATAACTAACTAAGTCAGACATTTTGATAACTTAGGTTATCGGTAAAGATTGGAGGATGCATATGAATAGCCAGTGGTGGGTTCGGAAAGCAATAAAATTTCAAATAAGAATATATCGAGAACGGTAAGAAAATGAAACACAATGCACATTACTAAGATCATTGTAATATAATAATATTGCGATTAAAGATAACTTTTTTCCATAGTTTAGTGTCCCTTTAAAAATACCGTCCGTGTCGGTAAAATACCGGCTGGGTGGCAACCCTACAGTCAACACAGCATAAAATACAAAACCAAAACTAAAATAAATATACAGCCACATAGAGGATTAAGTTTATAATGTATATGAGCATTCAAAATAAAAACTTAGATAGTAAAATTATTATAAAACTTACTTTTCTCCTGTCTGTTTTACCAATTGTTCTGAGGCTTGACCACCTCCCACGCCTAGAGGAGGATGGGCTCACTGTGAGTGACAAATTTTATCTTCCAATCCAAGATTAGCCTATTTGCATTTTTCCCCCCATTGTGTGTGCATGTGAGTGTGCACGTGACGCATTGCACGTGCACGTGACCCCCCCTTGCACGTGCACATGACTCCCCCTCAGACGTGCACCATTGTCTTTATAAATTACAAGCAGGCACAGCATGAAAGGGAGCAGCTCTGCTGAACAGCATTTAGAGCAGGAGCTGTTCCCTTGCATGTCAGTTGGATTGGTGCCACATTATAGTGCTTCTCTGTCTAATATATTGTAGTGCACCCACATAATTGCAGCATAAATATTTATTTTGCTCCCCTTGCATGACCATTTTCACTATTAAAAAATAATTTTTTTATTTTTTTTTAAATTATAATGTTTCCATTTTATAGTAAGTCTGTGTAATTGTGCACTTACAATTACTTATTTTATAATTATCATCCCTATTTTTAAATTATAGGCTACACATGTTACATATCTATCTATAAATGTATATTTTATATTGTCTTCCATTGATCCTCTGCAGGCATTAATGGAATTTATATTTTTTATACCTTAGAAAGCACCCTACTTGCTTTTATAATTTGCAATATATTTTTACTTTATAGGCTAACCCTGCTACTTCTCTTTTTAACATTTATTTTTCATAAAGTCTTTCACTGATACTCTGCAGGCAATTTGGATCTTGAAATACGAGACATTTTACTTATCGTACCTACAAAAACACTCTAGTCTCTTTTTAAGGCTAACCCTGCTACATACATTTGTACTTTTCTTTTGTATATTACAATCCTTTGTTACCCAGCATGTCATTTTACACCATTAGAAAGATGATGTTAGAAAGCACCCTACTTGCTTTTATAATTTATAATGTTCATATTTTTTTTGTTTCAAGGCTAACCCTGTTGCATATATGTATGCAAAAAATAATTAGAACTCAATTTCATGGAGATATTTTCCATTTTTTATTTCCACCTTTGCATGTAAGGTATTTTTAGCTGTGCAAAATCCTTTACAATCACCGTACTGCTAAACCTTCCCCAGGCAAAGCCTTACATGCAAAGGGGGTAAATAATAAACGTATGTCCTGTGAATGAGTTACAAGAGAGAGACATATATGTTGGTTATCGCAAAGTAGAGTGTTATGGTTTTGCTGAGCACGTGTGTACTTTAGAAATAGAATGTTTGTAATTTATTCAATAAACTATGGCCTAGATTTAGAGTTGGGCGGTAGCCGTGAAAACCAGCGTTAGAGGCTCCTAACACTGGTTTTTACCGCCCTCTGGTATTTAGAGTCAGTCATTAAAGGGTCTAACGCTCACTTTACAGCCGCGACTTTTCCATACCGCAGATCCCCCTACGCCATTTGCGTATCCTATCTTTTCAATGGGATCTTTCTAACGCTGGTATTTAGAGTCGTGGCTGAAGTGAGCGTTAGAAATCTAACGACAAAACTCCAGCCGCAGAAAAAAGTCAGTAGTTAAGAGCTTTCTGGGCTAACGCTGGTTTATAAAGCTCTTAACTACTGTGCTCTAAAGTACACTAACACCCATAAACTACCTATGTACCCCTAAACCGAGGCCCCCCCACATCGCCACCACTTTTTAACCCCTAATCTGCCGTCCGCACGCCGCCGCCAGCTACATTATAGCTATGTACCCCTAATCTGCTGCCCCTAACACCGCCGACCCCTATATTATATTTATTAACCCCTAATCTGCCCCCCTCAACGTCGCCTCCACCTGCCTACACATATTAACCCCTAATCTGCCGAGCGGACCGCACCACTACTATAATAAAGTTATTAACCCCTAATCCGCCTCACTCCCGCCTCAATAACCCTATAATAAATATTATTAACCCCTAATCTGCCCTCCCTAACATCGCCGACACCTAACTTCAATTATTAACCCCTAATCTGCCGACCTAATCTTGCCGCTACTGTAATAAATGTATTAACCCCTAAAGCTAAGTCTAACCCTAACACTAACACCCCCCTAAGTTAAATATAATTTAAATCTAACTAAATAAATTAACTCTTATTAAATAAATTATTCCTATTTAAAGCTAAATACTTACCTGTAAAATAAACCCTAATATAGCTACAATATAAATTATAATTATATTATAGCTATTTTAGGATTTATATTTATTTTACAGGCAACTTTGTATTTATTTTAACCAGGTACAATAGCTATTAAATAGTTAAGAACTATTTAATAGTTACCTAGTTAAAATAATTGCAAATTTACCTGTAAAATAAATCCTAA